>NC_092365.1:14033184-14159055 GCF_030848805.1 Temnothorax longispinosus | reverse complement strand
CGCTGTTACCTTATCGAGATGTTGAGATAATAACATCATTATACAATCATTAACAATTTCACGGGTATACATCTGAAAATTATTATCAATAATCTTCTATTTAAAAAAGGCCAAGATTTTTCCTATTTTATTTTATGATTTTACAAACTAATCTATATAAAATAATATGCGAATTAAAATTTATCGTATGTAATAGTTATCTTAATCAGAAATCGAGATCCGTTTGCATTATTAAATACATAGACATCGTATTTGTAAAGAGTGTACGTAATATAATAAACATAAATGGTTAAGAACGCGCGTTTCGAAACTTTTTTCAATCGCAGCATCGTTTTACACGTGTTCATTCTTCTGACTAATTCATACTTATTCCGCCAGCACGTGAATCTCGCAACTGTTCCGAGTTCCGATCACATTTTATCTCGCATGTAGACAAATTAGATAAACCGCAGATCTGTTTGCCCCGGCTTTTAGAAGTGCAATCAGCCTCGTTGCCGCGCGATTGCACTTTGCTCTCCGCGACAGACTTTTCACGGTTGGTCGATCGGCTGTGAATGTGCAGCGGCTCGTTTCCGAGTTCCGAGATCGTTTTTTTCTCTCGCCTCCGCGACTCCGATCGTTCGAAAGGTGACCTGACTTTCGATATAACTCATTAACCCTTTGTGGTCCGATATCAATATCGATAATATCGGAAAATAATCCAATATTAAATATATTCTATTTTTTTTATTTTAATATTACTTTTTTCTACGTAATATTTTCTCGGAATATTCAACAAACATTAATCCCGATTTAAATTAATACTTTACAACATTTTCAATAATAATCCAATAAAATGCAAAAAAGTCGAATTACTATTTTTATCAATTAATTTATAATTTTAATTTTTGCAAGGTTCATATTTATTATTATTTACCTGATTTCCTTTTGCGCAGTTTGTGACGATAATCAAGTTTCATCGACAAAAGACTGATTTTGGTGATACTTTCGTGATATAAAGCGCGTTTGTTTTATTTTTTTTACATGTCTCGAATCGAATAATAAAATTTCGAAAGAGTATGATGAGGGTTGTCTTGAAAACAATGGCCTTACGCTAGTACGAGCGAGATAGTACAATTACTCTCTTCCGCCGCGCGCTGGTTATATCGTCGAGAAAGTCTTCAATTATCTTATTGATCGTGTTACTGGTGTGCGAGAGACGCAACCCCTTCCTACATCCCGCGTCGTCGCGAAACTGTATGCGAACGATGAGTAAGAGCACATCAAGTCCGCCACCCCTGTGGCACGACGCTGAATCATCGGGCACTCTGCACTTTAAAGTCCCGATAAAATACGCACCGCTCGCGCTCGCGTTCGCGGGGTGATAGAGATAATTCTTTTTTGCGCGATAAACACTCCTCGATAAGACCAAATGGCTCATAACTGTTAATTTTATTGCTTCTCATATGCATCATTTGTCACACTATCTAATATTTGTTAGTTTCACCTACTTATATACGCTTGCTGTCATTACTCTTTATATCTGACGCAATTTCTTATCTTAAGATTGAAGATGTCCATGTCAAATGTCCTTTTTTATTTTTTTAAGGGCCTCTTTTTTCTTAAATTATATTTATCATAAATATTTTATGTCCATTGTTAAACACTTTCTTTGAGCAATAAAATTCTACTGTAATTTTGCGAATTAAGTAGCCGTAGTTAATAAATTGCGCATCAAGGTAAAGCAAGGTAAAGCAAGAGTAAATTGTAACGAGTGCAATTAGAATAACACACGAGTCTCTCTTTAAAATTTCGTTTTCTGCTTAAAGCTCGGTTGAATAAAAAGATAAAAGTGCCATGCATAAAAGTGACATTTCTATGCGCGGCACGCGTCGGTGCTTTTCCAAAGGATTATCTATACTATACCACCCTCTCGCAACATCGCTCTTCTGATGGGGTGACTCTCAACCCTTACGCATTTGAACGTGCATAATCTACGTCAGCGTATACACGTGAGATATGCGTATTCATATATTAGAATAGGGAGACCGAAATATACATACATTAGAAAACTGTTTTGTAAATGAGTAAAGGAGCATATATTAGCGATGCTTAATTGATGAAATCAGACAAGTGTGATACCGCGATGGCGGATATTCCCATGAATATAGGAGATATATGGAAGGTCCCATTTTTATATTTTTTACACTGCTATTGCTATTAGATTCTTCGATATTAAATTGAAATGGTCTGGAGATTGACTGTATAGTTTAACGTTTTTAATGCTTCCAATTTTTTGATAATTAAACTTTAAATAAAAATTTTGTATTAAAATTTATTTAATAAAAAAAATTAATAACAAAAATTCTGCTGCCACAGTACACTTTGAAAATTTTATTCTACATAGCTCTACGGTTTCTAATATTTAATATTTTTGTAATTGAATTTTTAATTAAATTTTTATTAAAGTAATTGTAAAAGGATCTGTCATCCGACATTTATAATATTCTATAATATTTTTGAAATAGCACTTTTTGGATATTATTGGAAATAAAACGATCCAATTAAAGGAGCCAGGCCATGGAATAAGCGAAAGTGTGTGCGTGAAATTGAGCTCTCGTTTCTCACGTTTCACTCGTATTTCCTATCCGTCATTCGATTCCGGAATTTCGCGCTTTATTTGCCAGCGAAGGCAGTTCACCGTGCCGACATAACGAATTTTTTCATGTCGCGCTATTTTAGCTGACGTAGTAATATGCAAAGAATCAACGTTCCTTAACTTCGTGATAGCCACAAAAATCAAATTCGTTTATTTATTCCTTTTCCCCTTCTATTCATTCCTAGTATTAATGATTAATGAATTGATGTAGAAAAAATGTACAGTTGTGTGACATGTATGTATAGTATTGTGATTTCGTACTTACCACTTACGTCAGATCTATATAAGGTGCGCATACACGCGGAAAGGTTACTCCAGAATAAAATCTGGAGCACGTGCTCGAGCGGCCACCCGAAGCGTGCCGTGTCGCTGCGTTGGCACGTGCCGTTCTTTTCTTATCCAGAAAACACGCCGTTGGTCTTTCATAAAAACAGCGGGAGACCGACCGCAGAGAATAAGTATCAAAATAGCATCTGGTTCATTTAATATGCGTGCGATTACAATGAGAACGAAAATGTTGCCGCGACACACACACAATTTGACCTTACATAAAGCTATAATATGGTAAGTACGCCCGAGTACGCTAGATATATAATTTATTAATTAATTCTGATTATATATAATCCGCATATATTTACTCAATTTAGTTATTTTTTTAATAACATTATTAAACCCATATGAAAACCACACACATGATAAAGCGAAATTAAATTTGCTAATCGATTTCTATATTTCTCGATGTTGTCCTTTCTCCAAGATAATTAAAACAACAATTAAAAGTAAGTTTACTGATAATTATATAATAATTACATGGAAGAGAGCGCCTGCAGTCTGTTAACAGGTATATTTCATGCATCGGAGATTCTTGAGATATCATTAGACCGTGTAGTCGAGCCAGAACTATTTCATAGCTTCGCGAGCATGAAATTAATACAGAATTGCGCTCATGACATTCGCATGGAAAATATTTTACGCGCTGTCGATTAAATTAGAATGACGGGCAAGACGGGAATGGAGTAATATTGGAAACAGTACGTCCTCATACATCTTTAAAGATTTACTACATTTTCATGTATCTATTTGAAAGTATACCGTTAGGTGCACATTTTTATAGATTTTATTGTAACGGTATTACGGTCAAAATTTTGTCACTCTTTCAAATAGCGGTATTAAAAAATGCATAAAGGTCAGAAGTTATTGTGATATCTACAAATAAAACGATAATGACGTGATATCACGATACAATTTTACATGTTGATATCTACATCTATGAACTTAACTTTGAACGTAACTTTGAAATCTTTGTGATGCAACTTTTGCATCGGCGCTTTAATATCGAGATCTTATTACATTATGCATGTTGGTTTTGATAACGCGAGTCGAGATAAGCATTAATTTGTTTGCAATTGCGAAAATAATGCAACAATTATCTCGCGATAATTATGTACATGTATACGTGTACTAAACTAAAGCATTCCTCGAATTTTCAATCGAAGTAACTCGTGTAAATAGGCGCGGCTGCCGTAAAAGCTGCTCTCTTATCATTTACAGCTGACAATAAGCCTTCTACCTCAATTGTTGCTCAACCACTACTATATACGTAGCAGCGTGCTACAATTGTTATGCAATTGCATGCCGCTGGAATACTAAATGGACCGCAATCGACTGCTGAAAAGTAAGATCGTTACGCAACTATGCCTAGGTCGCATAATGCCCGTGTTGCATGTATTTTCCCAATCAGTGGTTCTCAATGACATGTCCCCGGTCATTTTGAATGAGTGAAAGACAATTTGAAGACGCGTAAATCAAAAATAAAAAATAATAAAGATAAAAATAATAGTAAAATTTTCTTTGCACTTGTTTTCCTTTTTAATATCTAACCGTCTGACGAGTTAAATTTTCTGTATTGTATGTTTTTTTTTCATTTGTCTTTCGTGTTTTCGTGCAATCAACCACGGTTTTTTACCATCAATAGCGCACATGTAAATGCATAATGTTTTCTTTGTTCGGGTTGGCTCCACGTTGGAAATGCAATCCACAAGAAATTCCGCTGTATAGATTCGACTAACGAGAATGCCGTGCCATGAATGCGATCGTTATGACGGGAAAACTTATCGCTCAAACCACTTCTTACCAGCCAGAGAAAATTAATCTCTGAATTCTGTCTGCAATCCTTGTCGGCGACCGTCGTCATTTATTGCGGGCGGCTCAAGTTTAGATATAAAGTTCTTCAATAAAGTGAATATACGGATTGCACAAGTGTTACTTTAAACTTGACATTTATATGTTTGTCTCAATTAAAAGTTACATATACAGATATCCAACAAGATTAAAAAATATTTTTTATATCACCTAATAAAAATATTAATGTAATTTTTAAAATATAATTCGGTATTAAAATAATACGTCATTATTTACTTTTCAAATAATGTCAAGAAAGTTGTCATTAAATCTTAAAAGACAGATTTAAAGGTTTAAATGCAATTCGTAAAATTTTCTGTTAGAAGAAACTAGATAATTTTATGCAGAATGACGCAGGTATAAGAATAATCGGAATAATGGAAAAGAATTTGTTATAATCAAACTTTTATTTTGTCGCTGTAATTAACCAAACAAATATAATTTTAATCGAGTAATAATTATGTCTACACGATAAATGTTTTTGCCATTGTTTCGCCTTAACATGACATTAAACGCTAAGTAGCAGTTGATATTTGATGTTCCCTTTGCAAGATACCGCTGAACAAAGTAAAACATACCAATTTATTCACAGTGTGATTAGAAAATTGCTTCTGAAGAAGGTATAAAAATGTCAAAAACGTGGCCGATTCCTTTCTCAGCTCCGGACACAATGCACGTCTCAGAGCCAATTCTCACGTAAGAACACTCGGATGTACGTATATGCATGTGCTTATATTGTGAAGCGTATATACGTGTATTCTTTGTCGGTTCGGTTCTCACGCTTAGCTCCTTAATTACCCCACGTAGTTATAATTAATCCTTTCTCGCCACACGGCGAAGTTCCGTATTTCAGATAAAATATGAAATGCGATGAAACGAGTCACTTTTAGTTGCACTCTAGTCGGAATCCTCTCGAGAACCGACTTCGTAAAATTGATTGTGAGACGTAAACGAATTTTATGTGACAGTAATTTTTTAGTATTGAAAATGCAAGTACGATAGTTTTGTAAAAATTTTAACATGCAACTTCGCTTTTAATGTAATGCCAAGTATATTTTAGCGAAAACATCTTTATTTTGCATGGTGAAGCTTGTATAATAAGAATGTAAAACTTCCCTTCGGACAATATATGTTCGAATGGGCAATCTGATGATCGTATATTTTTATTCGTTTATTAACGTTACGAGAAAACATTGTCTCGACATTTTCCAGTATATTATACGAACTAATTATTGTAATGACTGGTTTTTAAATTTACATTACAGCTTTAAAATTATCTTCTTAAGATATAATTTATTCTGCAATGTATATTAGGGTAGCGATATGTTTAAATTTATTTATTTATACAGGAAAAATTTAGGTAAGTTAGCAAAACTTAATCGTAGATAGTTGTTCTCTCGTGACACTAATGGAGGCCGGGATATCTCATATCAGGCAGGGTGATTATCTCTTATGGGTAAATGAGATGTCAGGAATTGATGAGTCAGGCAACAGATATATCCTCTTGCGGGACTTAGGTCACAGTGGCTAATAAGTTTGCTCGAGTTAGCGATCTGGCCGCGTGACAGTGTCGAGTATCGCCATATTTTAATCTGCCAATCGTGCACGACTCCGTTTCACTCGCTTACTCTTTCGCATCATCTAATTGAAATTCAATCATTATTTTCGCGTCAGCAAAAGAGATAAACAGGGCACGCATTGAAGTAAAGTGAAAATAATGTTCACTGCGTAAATATCATATTGCTCACAATATACCTTCTCTTTAAATATAAAATTACATTGTAAACCCGTTCGTCATGAGACAATGCTGCGAATTATAAATATACATAGAACAAGAGTACACGTATTTACAGAAGGAAAACAAAGCAGGCAGAAAATAATAAAATTACGTTACTTTTCTAACTGCACACACGCCATTCCGTACAATACCGTTAATTTAATCACGCGAAACATACGCGTCGGCATGCTAATTATTCATCACACGGCTTGATTTTTCATTAATTTCGTGGTACTAAACAACGTTAGAGCATACTGGAGAATGAACCGCGTAATTCCCGGTCCTTGGCAATTAGACTTATTAGGTAGATTAGATTCGACTTAATAAGCCAGTTTCCTGACTACAATTCAAGAACTTATTTGCACGCATCCATTTGTCCATCGTCCTACGTCGTCGTCGTTGTCGTCGTATCCGTTATTTTCCTGCGGGCAATTATCAGTACACTGCTGATGGCAGAAGTCAAAGTCGCGGTCTAACCGCGGTACAAATTCTTCAAATGCCGCACGAAGAACAAGTATAGACTTATACCGTCGACTTTTCTTTGTGCGTAGAGATTGACTCGCAGGAAAGAAAAGCGTTGTACATGACGGCACGAAATTCCACGTCGTCATAGACGACAACTCGGATTTTATGGACTGATTCGCGAAACTGTTGCATGATAAAATCACGAATAAGGCATAATGCGACTGTTCATATTTTATGTAAACATGCTGCATTTATTATCTGAAAGCGGTGTAGCTAGTTATGTTTAATTATTATAAAAATAAGATTTTAAGCTATTTTGATAAATTATTTATTATTATTTTTAGCGTTGTTATATAAAGTGTGTCAAATTGACTAATTATTTACAATTGCATGCATCCATTCAATTCTAATTGATAAGATACAACTTAAAAAAAATGAGGTATAATAATATTTATATCATACAATTTATACATCTTATTTTTTTAATTATTTTATCTACAATTGCTACATTTTTCACCATAGATTTAGGTACGTTACTAAAATATCCTTATCCGCGTCCATTCTATGATCCATTAATCATATATTGATCTTCTGATGAAAACGATAAATCGTTATCTTAACATTATAGGAACGGCAAAACGATACCTTATATGGTATATGTAAGTTCTCCAAGAAAATGCAGTTAATATGAATAAACTATTTTATGCATTTGCCGATGTTACTCATAGCGGCGTCGCGTCGCGTCGGTTATGAGTATTCGGGAAGTTGAGATTGATAGTGTCGGAAGTATGTTAACGATTATGGAAAAAACACTGGGCTCTCGATCTTGCTCAAGAGTACGTGAGTAACATGAGTCACATCACAGTCGGAACTTGTGAATGTTTGATTTGACGTCATTGGCTCATTACATTTGGATTCGATGATTCATTAAGCATTGAGAGATCGCGCCGATTTCACTTCCGTGACTTTCGTAACTTTAGAGTACTCTACCTAGATCACGTTTGATGTTGCTTCTCCGATTCTTTCCGTTCGTTTTCTCCATTATGCAATATATAATGCATGTTATGCGCAATAATCACTTTGATGCGCTTTTCGACTTTATGGAAAAAGAACTCATGAAAGATAGTTTAAAAGTCACCTTCGTTTCTCTTGTCGCCTTTTTCTTCGTAGAATCTGAAGATTGTTATTAGAACAGGTACAAAGCATTCCAAGAGTATAAGTATAGACTCAATAAGAGTTAAATTGCTTCAAGTAACTGAAACAATCGCGTAAAATATTTTTTCGATGAAACAATTACGTCTTTTTGTTCTTTTCTCCGATCGTGTCGTCAATGTTCGTAATGATTAAACATCGGCAAGTAATTAAATATAGAATGGTTTTGTATTCAGATAAGTTATATTGTTTGCTTTTAAGTACGGATGAATAATACACAAAGAAGAAAATTGCTTGGTCAAGATCTTTGTTCAAGGTTCATGAGTCACCATTCACAAATTGTTATGTCGCGCGATGTACATATATATGTTTCTATAATGATCCGCAATGTTTCGAGAAAGAAAATCAGTGGCATTCGCACATACGTGATCTTGAGTCATCGAAAAGATTATCGTGGTCATCGTTGAGCATCGATTCTAAAAAATGGAATTATATATGATATATTTGCTTCAATGGATATTTGCTTCAATGACACTATGATTCATGAAAAAGATATTACCCGTAGATTTTGAGAATTAAAATTTAATAAAAATATATATTAAACGGTGAGAGAGTTATTTCATTTTATCGTAATTTAAACGTCTATCAAGCTATACTTTAATCTATCTTTATGATATTTTTGCATTTTGTGCATTTTTGCAACTTGATTGCTAACTCGCACTTTCGCACATGTAATTACTGGACAAGCAGAAGGACCGAAGATGCGGGGTCTGTAAACGCAGCGGCACACGTCGATCAATTTACTCGCCATTGCGAGCGAATAGGCCATTCATATATAAGTTACGCCTGTCATTAACCCCGATATCGCGTCAGGTCTCACTTTCGCACACGCGTGTTGCGAATCGAATCACGTCGCGGATCAAGCGGTGTAATGTGAGAGCACCGGAGTAAGATGTGATGCCGTTGCGTAAAGCAGAATCGTCGGGGCCAGGATACTTATCGACTTGCACGAGATGCAACAGCGATAATGGCAGGTGTACGTCGGCAAACCTACGGTGATATATGTGTGTGTGTGTGTGTATATGCATTGACATTAAAAGTGCACCCAACCGTAGTGACACCTCCGAAGGCAGCAAGCACATTTGCTCCTAAAATTGTTCACTGCGGTTGTGTCTTGTGTCAGTATTGTGGTTGACTCGCGATATCACTGCATCCTGCAGTATATCTGGTTTCCGTTTTAAAATAAGATTTCGTTACGAGAATACTATATATAAGAACTCACTAGATAATTTTTTTTTTAAAGACATATTTGTACATATAATTCGTTAAATCCAGTCTTATGAGCGTTTTATCTACATTTGTTTTTAATTAAAAAAAGTTTTTGGCGGAATATAGGTAATATACGGTGTGAAATTTATACATTATCTCGCATTGTTGATTTTTCTTTTTGATAAGAGATTTAAGAAAATTGGAATTGGAGCTATTAAAGCCAACTTTCGAATTAAATGTTATTTTAAATATATATATTTTTATCGATTAAAGTTAATCTGCCGATAATTTTACATTGTTTTTCTGTTAAGTATTAATTAAGTATCGTATGGCAGATTAATTATTTATTTTGATATTTCCTAATGATAAAATATAATTACATGAATATAGGTATTGAGAAAAAAATGATACAATAGACTGATAGAAAAACATAAGAAGAATTCTATGAGAATTCTGTTAGAATGTTCCGTCATAATATTATTACATCTTTCATCTCTCCCGTGTGTTACTGGTAATTAACTTTTGTTAAACCTGCAATTAGGTATCGTAAAAACCTCGTTGTTTAAATTGGATAAGTAGCTTTCTATTTAACAATATATATAGCTTTTATGAACTGAGAAGCGGAATATCTAAGTTTGTCACAAAATTGTTTACGCATTTTCCCTCGTGTTCGTATTTTCCATTTATTTAATCAAACAAGGAATATATAACCAGTATGGTATATAAGCATTCATTCTTACTCTGTAAGATATTTCTTCTTACTCTGCTTCTTTATAATAATATAATTTGTAGTCAAAATTACAAATTTTATTGCATCCGATTTTACGAATTTTTTAAATATATAAGTGTTTTCTCGGTATTTTCATTCGTTAATCAATGATAAATTTTTCCTCAATTGTAACTCGCATGTATCACGTATCAATTGGAATGCTTGCGTGTAGCAATAAAAGGAAAAAAGAAACGAAACGAAATCCTAAACGTCGCGCGTAAATCCGGTTACATGGTACTTTAATTGTGGCGGCGCGAGATCGCTCTTAAAATGTTTCGCATGTAAATATATGCGAGAGATACTGTCAAAAGCTACGAGAGCGCATCCTTCGAGCCGTTTCCCTCCAAGCCGTTCAATTATCGCCACTTGAGCTAACATCGAAGCGTCTTGCATGAACTTTTTGCTACTCCGCACGGTGACGCCCATCAAGCGGTTGAAACTTTCAACGTCGTGTAATTTATTCACCCAGCGTGGCATTATTCGCGCGATTCGACGTATCTTTATAACATGCACAGATTAAAATTACAAAGCCCTTAAAAGAGAACGATCTATCGTGACATTATTGTCACCAATTTGTTTTTTTTATTTTTTTAATTGGCATAATATAAAAGGCAATTTCATTACTACTGTTACTGATCAGTAGATATCGCTTATTCATGTATTCTTCCGATGACTAATCGAAATGATTTGGAATTCTGTCAGCGATGGTCATGCAAATTCCACAAGGTGTGTCTAGGACAATTCACCTCGAATGTCTTTTTCTACTGTCAATGTTAGTGTAATATGATAATAAATGCATAATATTAATAATTGCCTGTGATAAAAATAATTTCCTAATACATATCGTATTTTTTTGTTTAAATTACAAAAATGGAAACGGTTTGTTGTTTTGTACACAATATAGAGTTTGAATAGATTTATAAATGGAAGCCTTAGGAGGTTTTAATCTTATTGTCTATCAATTACTTTCGTGATGTAATAATCTTCTTCTTTAATTAAATGTGCACACGTAGGAGGAATCTCGAGATGACGTAGCGATAGGATTGCCTTGGAAGCAAGAAAATCGAATAGTCGATTGTGAGGCGTTCATAGAATTGCATTTACTCGTCATGGTTCATTTTTAGACGTGTCCATGGAAGAAACGCATGCAAATTTATGGATTTTACTGTATTTAATTTTATCATTTTACAAAACATGGTAACATTTATTTCTCCTAAGACGTTGTCTACTTCTTACGGAAACATTTTGTTCGATAACATTTTGTTAAGATGGTCAGTAAAATCAGTAAAAAAAAAATAAAGTAGATAAGATAAAGATCGTCACTTTTGATCAAATTTACTCGAAGATAAACATCAAGAAAAACGTCTGTAATTTTAGCGAAATTACAATCCCTTAAATATTTGCCGATATTGACAGAAAGTAACGACTGTTGAAGATTGGCGTCAGCTAATTAATAAATAATTAATGCCCGTGCCTCGACAATGCTTTTCGCCAGCCTCACGTTATGCTTTATTAAATTTCGTCTTCATTACTTATCTCATGCGCGCGATAAAGTCATCATTCGAATAACATGTCCGAGAAGTATACACTGTTGTTATTACGGCACATTAAGGCCAATGTTATAACTCGTTTTCCCGGGGTTTCGCATAATGAACGTGGGCACTCGCCCTAATCTCGTGATTGTCTATTAACGTATCGCGCGTACTAACGCGCCGCGCGCCGCGCGCCGCTGCTGATTCCTCCTTTTCTCTCCGCGCGGTAATTTAATCGTGATTTCCGCGGATGAATGCGAGACGGGGACATAGTGTGCAACACGATGCCAGACGAAACCAGTTCTCAGGATAAAAGCGAAAGAAGAGGGGGAGAGAGAGAAAGAGAGAGAGAGAGAGAGAGAGAGAAGTTTGACCCCAGGGGAGTGTTCTCTCGGTTCTATAGGGTGTCCCGTAATCTGCCATCCAAATAATAGAGCATGCGATTTTCTTTCACGAGTTTCATCTGAATACATACATTTCGGGAGCGCGCTTTGAATAATACGTATCTGGATGATTTTTTATTGTAATTTGATTGGATTTTATAAAGGGAAAATGTGAGATGTGATTTAATGAATGGTTCAATAGGCTGTCATGCGAGGAAGGATGGATTTGTGTCGATACTTTTAAATGTAAATTAGTTTACAGTGGTCGTATGAAAAGAGAACTAATGGATCATTAGAAGGAGATGGGACTGTAAGAATTAAATATCTAAATTAATATATATCAAGGCGAATGTGCGAATGCGCATTAATTCATAATAGTCGAGTTTACGAATTGAAACATTAGTAAAACATTGGAAATCAATTTAAATAAATATATGAAAGTAGAACTTTTGCAAAATAAATTTTTATATAAATTTTCATGCACAGAATAGCACATATATATATTTCTCCCAATGATATCTGCGTTTATTTTTGTATTTATGATAAACAAGATATATATGATGAGTAGTTCTTTTAAAAAATTTATTCGTTTATCAATAATTTCAACGTTCGTATATTTCTTTCAGGTTATCAAATGTTTTTGCTTTGTTTTAATTTTTTTGTTTTTTTTATATACTGATGTACAAAATTTTATCCGGAACACCAATAGGATTATTACGTATCACGTATCGATTCATTGAAAAACAATTAAAGATATTATCTTACACATTACGAGATAACGTTGTTATACAAACGTGGTCGAAACTTCTTCACCTTGGTACTTCACCGATGGCAGGTGTGTGCACTTTAATGCGGCGTACATTGTTTATGCCAGCTGCTTGAAACTATATATACGTGTTTGCTTCAAGTATTCGTGGATTGGTGGAAAAAGCGAAAGAAGTGTTATCACGAAATATTGCACACGTTAGTAATCAAGACCTTTCATTGTCAATAAAATGTATCATTTAAATTCTTGTTAAATTATTCAACTTACACATACAAATTACATATTTATCAAATTTTTTTTCTTGGTTATTAACTGCATTTTATACACTATTTTTGTTCGTGATTATTTATTCTTAATAGCTTGGTCTGATGATGGTCCGAATCTATTTTGATAAGATGTGATAATAGCTCATGTTTTTAACTTGATTATTTCTCTCGCTGTGATTTGATACACGGTTGATAGTAGGAAAGATAAAAAGACGATTACTCGAAGCGAAACGGCGCGGCGCGCGTTCGCACTCAATTGATTTTCGTTCGCTATTCGTTTTCCGGATTCCACCGTACGCGATGATACGCGCGAAAGATGCCCGTTCTCCGCTGATGCGTCCATAAATTGCACGGCGACGACGTGATCGTAACTCGTCGAGAAAACGAAACGATGACAGGAAGCATGTGTTTTCACGAGGAAACGTTACGACAGAGTAAACGTTCAAGTAGAAGGCTCTTACTCCCTTTTCCATCGTCTTTTCCTCGCCGAGTCTCTCGCTCACAGACTGATGGGCACGTCCGTTATGCATACGGAAAAACTTGAAAGAAATACTTTTCTTGCGTTTCACATTTTGCAAGTTCCCGTGACGAAGTGAAAGATAATTTTATGGGAAAATGAAAAGCGTGGCTGTTATATCGACATAAAAGAAAATGTATCACGTTCCTTAACTTGGTTATATGACACGGAATATAGACACAGATATAAATGCTGATATAAATAAATATAAAAATATTAAGAAAAATAAAAAATGAACGTATTACATGTTAGATATTGATGCATATAACTTGACGTACTTCGATAAGCATATATGGAATATAGATAACGTATCTATTTGCATTTTGTTACAAAGTATCACTGAAATTGTTATCGCTACTCCATAAAAATATATTTTTTAAATATTTTTCGCGCTTTTTATAGTATCTTATCTTTATTCTGCCGTAAAATTCCCCATCATACAAAATTTCTGATATTATTCTATCTAAGATTATGTTTTTTGAACAATGCAACCATGCGTATATACTGGAAGTATTTTCTGACTTGTGTTCTTGATGCAATGTTATATATCGATGCTAAGACGTGAGAGATTTATTATTTAATTATATTATTAACGAATATCATAATTATGACCTGACGAAGTTATCAGATGTTTAACGAAGACCATGAAACTCGTCTCAAGAAACTTACCATCTTTGCGTAACGAATGACATTTAATTTAGTTAGACGATCGAGAATGACGAAAATTACTCTTTTTGATCTTTCTTGTAATATTATTTTATGCTTATATAATTTTTTAGCTAGGCGTATAATAAATTAGAAGATATATTATAATGTACCTTAGTTATATTTTACATTAGCACAAAATGTATGTTTTTCTTATTTTAATCAAGAATACTTTAATATTACAGAAGTTTTTTAGTTTTGAAATATAAGATCTATTTTGTTTCTAATTGGTTCATTGATCGTGATAAGATCGTGATAACATTTTTTAACGTTACCGTGTTATCATAACCGATTGATGCTTCTGGGGATATTCTATTCGATTTTTTACTTACGTTCTACTTGATTGTGCGATTGATAAGACTGATAGATTCTCGATGACAGTTTCAGTATATTTTAGTCTGTCGCAACAGTTTGATCGTTTTTCCACAAGACAGAGCCTGTCTTTTCTCAACATGGAAATTTGTGAGATGAAAAGATGGGACGCCGTGCAGGAATACTTTAAGGATTTCCGAGAGCTATTTGAGTTTGTGAGTGCACTCAACTTCCATTTTCTTTACTTTCTTTAGCTTCGATAAATTTCCTGTGATAAATCTTCGATGAGGTGTTCAGAAATGACTAGGAGGAATGCGCGATAATTTTGAAACTTTTCTCTTCTAATATAAATTTTCTTTTGTTAGAATAATCTCGTAATGAAAAAAAAGCGACATCACAGACATTAGATATCCTAATACTAATATATTCTACAAAAGATATATATCTTACGAACGTGTATGCAGAATTCTCTGCAACTAATCAGTTATTAATTAAGCTAAAATTAATTAAGCTAATTAATTCAAATGGCGAATTTGCGCACAAAGGTTTTAAATAAATACGAAAATAAATCAAATTTATTCATATTTACTGATTTTCTGCGTTTGCGAAATTGCAAATCATTCAGAATCTTCGGAATCTTCAACATCACCGTCATACACTCCTGGCGATAAAAACGAGTGTTCAACATTCAATTATTCCAAGATTTCGATAAGAATAAAATCTTAATTAACTGGCAACACGTATGCTCTCAAGGTATTTCTCAAATGGACATAAAGAACTGCCGATTAACCCCGATGCAAGTCCATCTTCTCACAATCAGAAATACACATATCGTCATGACATACGTCGTTACCGTATTTCCATTGTTCTCGGGCAAAAAATGTGATGCCTATATACGATGCATATGCTTGCGGATCTTCTAGCGGAATTTTTCGTGACCTGAATTCTTTCGCGCTAAACCCTGCGACTTTACAAAAAATAGGTACGTAGATGCATTAAATTTCTTGTATAAAACTCGTTTCTGATGGGATTTTAACGGTAGGCACATAATAATGCGAAGACTAATTAAAAATAATGTTGCAAATTAACCATTTTGTATTATTCATTATGTTGTATTATATTATAACCCAAATTTAAATTAATTTAAACAACAAAAGTTTAAAGAAAAATAAATGCGTGCGTGTCAAGCTATTTTAGCTGTAATTGCTAAATCAAAATTTGAAATTATAATTAAATTATACAAATTTTATTTTCCTTATTTTTCTTTCTATTTCCTAAAGAAGAGCAAAAATGATTAAACGTATTCATAACGTTTTCTATATTTACCATTAAAAAATTCTGAACCCCAGTATATAAGACGTTCACATCCATTTGAGTCTAATTATCCTTTGCATTATCGCGAGAATTTTTACGAAATTTGTTAATATTTCTTACGAGTCTTGATCATTAAATTAATTGTATTTTATTATCTACACGTACGCAATCATCCTTTCTTAATAGATACATATCTTTCTGCGTGACGGAAATCCCGCTGTAGAAAAGCTACTGCCATGTTGCACAATGTTATCAAGAGTGGTGTTGAAAGTTTGATTTATCTGACATTATCTATTTACTCAGTAATAGCTAAATGAAAAATTAGTATGAACGAAGATAAAAAAACAATTTTTGTCTCACTTATAAATCATTCTCAATTGATATCAACACGAAGAGAATTCCTTAATTAAATATAAGATAAATGATTTTTCATGATTTCCAAGATCTTTGTGTTTATGTCATAAAATGTCGTCGAATTTTCGATAGAAGGGCTAATTATCTCTTTTCTCGGATAGATTGACGCGAACGGAGATGGCTTCATCAACGTTACCGAGTTGCGAAACGCTTTGGACGTTTGCGGCTTTAAAATGCCAGGCTACAAGGTGCGTCAGATGATCGAGGAATATGACGATAAGCAGCGACTAGAGCATAAAGGTCGGCTCTCCTTCGAGGAGTTCGAAAAGCTCTGCAAGGAACTCAAGGCCAACGAACTAGGCTCCACATTCAAGCAAGTCGTGTCGAAAAAGGAGAACCTTGAGACTCTGGGTGGAATTTCCGAGGCGTCCAGCGAAGGAACCACGCATTCCGTCAGGCTTGAGGAACAACTGGCGTTCAGCGATTGGATAAACACCAATCTGTCGCACGATCCCGACTTGAAGCATCTGCTGCCCATCGATCCCGAAGGAAAGACACTCTACGACAAAGTCAAAGACGGAATATTGCTCTGGTGTGTATATTACACACATGTACATTTTTATGCAGCCCTATGATATCTCTTTTTGTTATTATTTATATAATAAGAATCAATATAATATATTTCAAAAAAGTGAATGTAAAAAAATTTATATTTATTTAGAATTATTTTAAAATTTAATTAAAATATATCTTTTCTATAATATTTAAATTAATAGATAATTTTGCTGATTAATAAAAGATGTAGCTGTGGAACTATAAGTATCCTTAAATTTAAATTAATTTCTAAATGTAATAATATCGAAATTTTATCAGTTCTTATTGATCTTTATTAATGACTCTAAAATTGATTAATTTATCGAAAATTAATTTTGTATCTATATTTTTCAGTAAAATAATCAATCACTCTTGCCCGGACACCATTGACGAGCGCACGATCAACAAAAAGAATTTGACGCTATACAAGAAGCACGAGAACTTGACGCTAGCTCTGTCCTCGGCACAAGCTATTGGCTGCAACATCGTAAACATCGATGCCCATGACCTCACCAAAGGTTCGCCGCATTTGGTGCTGGGTCTTCTCTGGCAGATCATCCGAATTGGCTTATTTAACCAGATCACTCTCGAGAACTGTCCCGGTCTAGCCACTCTTCTGCAGGATGGTGAACGAATCGAAGATTTATTGAAGCTATCTCCGGAATCCATACTTCTCAGATGGGTGAACCATCATTTGGAGAATGCCGGCATCGCTAGGCGGTGCAACAACTTCCAGTCCGACATCACGGACTCTGAGATTTACACTTATCTCATCAAACAGATTGCACCTAACTCAGCTGGTGTCACCTTGGAAGCCTTGATGGAACCGAACCACATGTCTAGAGCGGAGATTATGCTTCAGCAGGCCGCAAAACTGGGCTGCCGTACTTTTGTGACACCTAGCGACGTTGTGAATGGTATTTATAAGCTTAATTTGGCCTTCGTCGCCAATATGTTTAACAATTATCCTGGATTAGACAAGCCGGAAAGCAACATAGAAGGTTTAGAGTCTCTAGAGGAGACGCGAGAGGAAAAGACCTATAGAAACTGGATGAACTCAATGGGCGTGGCGCCACACGTTAACTGGCTCTACTCAGACCTCGCTGATGGTCTAGTGATCTTTCAATTGTACGATATCATCAAGCCAGGCACTGTGAATTGGAACAAGGTGCACAAGAAATTCACAAAACTTCGAAAGTTTATGGAAAAGTTGGAGAACTGCAATTACGCCGTCGAGCTAGGCAAGCAAATGAATTTCTCGCTCGTGGGCATCGCCGGACAAGATCTCAACGACGGAAATGCGACTTTAACGTTGGCCCTGATATGGCAATTAATGAGGTCATACACTTTGTCGATTCTGACATCTTTGGCTGATACTCAGGGAAGCACCGTTGTGGAGAAAGAAATTGTTCAATGGGTGAATTCTAAACTCCAAGCGGCTGGAAAGACCAGCAGTATTAAGGGATTTCAGGATTATTCAATATCGGATGGCAAAGTCGTCCTCGACCTCATCGACGCCATCAAGCCCGGCTCGGTTAACTACGATCTCATCAAGGAGGGCGGAACTGGAGATGTAAGGTTTCCACTTATTTCTCAATATTCTTAGAACTCGTGTTCTTAGTTAAAGTCAAGGTTAATTCGATTTATATTGCAATAACTATTTCTATAGAGCATAGAGATGATCGATCGCGCCACGTTTATGCCACGCTTATGCTCGTGTTATGTGCATATCATTGATATCGAGCTCTGTAGGCTTTAACTCATAATGCAAGTTAATTAAATATCGCAAAATTTTAAATTGCAAGAAATAATTTTGATTTTTGAATCAAAATATTGTCAAAAGTTTTTCCAAAAATTATTTTAAAGGAGATACTAGTAATATTATAAAAGGAGGGAAAGAGATCTCGACAACTTATTTCCTAAAGCATCCAAAAACTAATTTTCTACTAAAACATTCGCAAATTTCTAGTTTTTTTATAACGCTATAGCATATAACATCGGTAAAACTTAATAAAACTCATTTAAGTCAATCTCGACCTCCACTTTGATCGATAACAATCCGCAGTTACATAAACAGTTCCTAGCAAGCCAAATTATATGTATATTGCATATATCTGCAGAAGCACTTGTCCCTATTGATTATCTAGCGTATTCAAATCGTCTATATCCGCAAATGATTTCCTTCAGTTGTCAGATATCTGTCGCTATACCCGCAGGTGTTATAACCCGTATCCATAAGTAATGTTTAACAAATTTCTGTTAGAAACTTTCCTCCTATTGCGAAAGTCCTAAACCGAAAACCAATCGATTACACGAAAATGTGAAACATTCTAATCTATAGATGGATTGATCTCTCTTAACACCCCGTTGTCGATGTACGTGACTAATTAATACCGCTTTTTCATTGCGCAGGAGAATTTGGACAATGCGAAGTACGCGATATCCTTGGCGCGAAAGTGCGGTGCACGTGTCTACGCGCTGCCGGAAGACATTACCGAAGTGAAACCGAAGATGGTGATGACGGTATTCGCTTGTCTGATGGCGATGGATTACATCCCGAATATGGACTCCGTGAAAAATCAACAGAACAACATAAACAACGGCCAATAATGTCGGCATCAATCCGTCGTCGCGTTGTTCCATCTAATACGTGCCGTTTATTTTTTGTACACAAGAACTTTTGGTCGAATCGCGCTGCCTCACGCTTCTTCCACGAGCGTAATATTTGTATATACATAGATTAAGTTAACTTGTTTTGAAGAGAATATTAAGGATTACTACTGCTAGGAAGAATTCATAAGACGAGAAGGGGAACTCCTTTGGAACCCTGACGAGATATCATTTGATCCCTATTTGTTTGTTAAACGAACATCGTGTGAGGTACATACATACCAAGGAATGTCAAGATTATATTTGGTGAAAGAAATTGTATTACTAATAAAATCTGGATATTTTGATTAAAACATATGAATATGTCTATATATATAGTCAATTATCTGAATGTGCAACGAATTCAAAATTTATAAAATACCATTTAAGTAGATCTTTTATTACAAAATATGGCGATAATAACTTCGATCTAAGTATTCAAGACTCACAATATCAATTACTGATATTTCTCGTGCCAGAAAATGTATTTATTTACGAGATAAGTAGGTTACATGTTGTCATGAAAAAGTCACTCGAATTGGCACTATTTATTTTAAACACTTTTCTACTACATGCGACTGATTATCGTGTCTTACTGTGCAAAGTGGAATTCTCCTCCATCGTTTATACAATCATATCACTCGTTTTCATATTACTACTTATACCATGTGTCAGGTTTGTATAAATCGATTTTATATCAAGTACTCGTAAAGCAAGCAAATAGAAAACACTCTAGAAATCATCGAGAACTATTCAAAGTGCATACTCAAATACATCCTGAATTATATCGCGTTAATTTTAACGATACATTTCTTGAGAAAAATGTTCATTTCGGATCTGTCAGCAAGATTATTGATTATTGAATCTAAAAAGTTGTAATAAATGATAATTTTCGTAAAAGCTTTTTGTTTGAAGAAAAAAGATTAATTTTTTATTTGTCAAGAAATTAAAATTAATATTCTATAAACATTTTAAGCAGATAAATCTTGTCTCGCACGTGCTACATAGAACGGTAATTTAACATTCAAATTACATATTACACTCATAATATATACTTAACACGAGGTATACATACGTATTTGATAAAATCTAGATGTAAGAGAATTGTGATCTATTTAAATGGTTATTTTACGTGCTCTCAATGATTTACAGTGTTTAACAGAGGGTCATAACGGTCTAAAGCTTTTTGGTTGACTATTTTTTCTACACATTAATATCACATGAATGCATTTTATATCCAGCGTAATTTACGATGGCTGTACAAACTATATACCTTATATTTCTTTACATGTGTATTGCGCGAGAATACGATGACTTTTTATACATTTTGTCTGGCTCTAAACAATAATTAATTCTTAAAATGGGAAGGAGGAGGCCTTTTGATACCTGCCCTCTCACTAGCGCGGCAATAGCTTCTGTGTCATTAACGTATTCGACATAATGCATATTCGAAAAATATCAGTCGATGATTGATCATGTGCCCTGTAAATGGACGACAATGAATAATAATTATGTAATCATGTTGACGCACAAAAGTAATTGTAATTGTGCCATTCTAAGTATCGAAGTCTAAAACATGATTTAATATTTACAATATATTTATAATCGATTCGGATCGAAACGTACTTATGGATCTAAAGATGGGTACTAAAACAATATTCGTGATTGCTCTCTGTGAATGAGAGAATTTAAAAAACGTAGGTTTCGCTCGAGCTTGCGTATCTTTGCAACGTGTGTCGTGCACGTAGCGTATGTATATATACATGTACAATATATATAGATTGGGGAATTAATTGTCTTTAGAAAATAAATGCTCCCTTTGCAATCAAGCGAAGGATTAATCGCAAGATGAACCGAAGCGACTAAAATTCTTTTAGAAATATTTTAGGACGAACTCCATTGTATTGCGTGTAATTAATTAATTTGTGTGCATTAAATTTTAGAAATTGCTGCAAGGGATGGATATTAGATGACATTTATATAAAAATTTAGCATGCTTCTTGCATTTACTGCAATTATGTAGTCGTTGACTTAAATTACGATGGATTAGTTGTTAATTCTAAACGAAATTAGTAGGTGTGAGAAATTATTTACAATGAATTAAGTGCAATGCATATTATCGCGATTTGCATAGATATAGGTACTTTTATTACTTTTTCAAACTTATTTTTTTTATGGATATTAAAAATTCGTTGTCTTAATATCATTAATATTCATTAATATCAAAGTTGCATTATTATTCCAAGAGGAGACGAAGTAGATGCATGTGAACATGTGGTTATAATACATTCATATAATATATGTGGAAAAAATTGATCCAAAAAAGGACTAAAGCTGAAAAGTGAAATTTAACGTGACGCAGATTTGAAACGTTTGTATTAATATATGTGATTCGCGATAACGCGATTCAAAATTCTCGAGGGCCATTGCAATTCGACTAATTAGAATTAAGTATCGGCAATCATTGAATAACTCTCAATTTACACAATGATCATTGTATACGTATACATTTCATATACATATAGACACATACGCGCGTATACACACACATAAGATACACGCACATTCCATATTGTGTATGTGCGTGAAAATGCGTCCATCATTCTAATTATAATTTAATGTATGCGTAATTTAAATAAAAGAAATTTACTACGTACAATTTTATTTCATTAACTAATAGCAATAATACGTAAAATGAAGTTTATTAGAAGAATAACACCTTAGGAGCACGTTTGGTTAAAATTATTTTTCACCTATTTTTATCTATATGTTGTATATTATTTCTATAGTATATAATAAGTTTTTATTTTTCATTTTTTTATTTGTTACTCGTTATTCTTGTTATACAAGTAATACACGCGTACAGTAGATTTTTATATATTACTTCGTATATTAATTGGTACTGAACATCTATTATATATACACATACAGACTTTTATTATGAGATGTTTTTTTTTAGAATTAACTTTATTGTGTATTCGTAATATTAATATTTTTAATAATTGTTGTTATAACGAACAATAGAAATACTTCTTATATCATCATTAGCAAGTATCTCGGTCTCACCCGGTTTCACGATCGCGGGTGGGTGTCTCGTGGCAGGTCGAACGTCTTCCAAGATTACCTTTTCGATCACGTTGTACGGTGTATTATTTGAAACCGACGTTCCCTTCCATGTTGTAGACGAACTGAAACTCGTTTCACTGATTTCCATGCGACTAACCGTATGTTCCTAAAAAATTACATGAATTTTAAGAATAATTTGTGATTTCACAATTCTTCTTGAGTACGAAGTATTAAACTATCATTTTTTGCACTTAATTATATGAGTCAAAAATATGATATCTGCAATGTAATATATAAATAGGGACATTTACAAATTTTCGCTTATTTAAGAAATAGTTAAAAAATATTACATTAAACATTAGATAACAATTATTACATTCAAAGTGATTAAATTTGTCAGTTGAGGTCACACCATAAAAAATGAGTTATATTAAAATCTAATCTTCGCTTGAATTTGCCAAGATTTTTGAAATAAAATCCCGTAAAACATCAATATTAAAAAAAAAACTGAAAACAAATTAAAATTATTACAAGCAATCATGAGGAGCATAAGCATTCGACGAACTACAATATTGTTTAATATAATTAATTATAATTTATAGATAACTTACCAAATCCACATCCAAGCGTTCGCAGACGACCGTGTCACCGTATTTGCGATAGTAGCTGTCTGCGTAGCAGCTACAATTGTTGAGATTCGTTGTCTTGTCGATGACGAGGGTTTCGGTAGAAGTCATATGCATATTCCACGGTAGTAGTTTCAATCGAAAACCGCGATGAGATCTCGTCTCTGCGTTTTCAGTCCCGGTACGATGATACACGTTGAAGGTGACGTTACATTTGCCTATAGTGGATGCAGTTACACTCTCGAATGTGCCGTCTCCGATGTTATTGAAATCGTCACCGGGATGCAGCTGCTCGGCCATCATCTTCAGGATGTTAAGGTCGTAGGTGTGCGTCAGCTGGCTCGTAATGATATTCTCGATGCCTTCCTTGTTAAAGACTAGCTCGATAGGCGCATTGGTCATGTTTCGCCATCGGTTCACGACACCGCTCTCCTGGATGATACCAAAATCAAGACCATTGACGTACCGTTGGCTACAGCTCAAAGTGTTATTTTTCTTCGGGATGCAATGCAATCGAGAGGTGATATGATAACCAGATAGGCCGCCACACGCTGAAACGTGACGAGGACACTGCGGTATCCCCGTCACGTTCATATGAACGGTGAAGACGTACTCGGGTCCATATGGCCACGCACCATCCTTGATGGGAAGTTGCACGACTGAGATAGGAAGAAGAGAAAAATTTTCATGAAGCAATTTGTAAAATAAGATATCACTTTTATCTTGGATATCATATTATTATTACGCAATTATTATACTTGTTATAATTATCGCGGCTTTGCATTCTGTTTGTAAAATTTGTTATTTGTTATTGAAAGAAAATATTCCTACAAGAAATATTGCTGTTCTTCAAATTTTAAGAAAGAAAATATATAAGATAGAAGTATAAATTGTAATGATACTCCAAGTTATGAATAATTGACTTACCTAAAAAGAATGGTATAAACGTTGCCACAAACATGTTGCCGTATACAAACTGTGGTTTGACGCCACTCTGAATCTTAAAACCGTTTTCATATCGCTTTTATACCGCTATTGTTCAAGACGTTCTTATTATGTAATTCATTTTAATTCACTCGACGCGCTCAGCGCTAATTATTAGACGACTTCGTGGAAATGTAACGCACTTGCAACTTTGACCTCTAACAAATTCGCTACAATTGCATATTTCCTAGACAAGACTAATCGTGTGTTACAACGTTAGAACTTTTACACGAATATATACTTATATCCAAATTCATTCCATAGGAAATATTATCCTCCCTTAAAGTAAAGTATTCGTAATGAAATTGTCTTTGGTTTAGTATGATTACTCGGAAAAGTCACTGATTAACTACATGCCTCTAAAAATATTGGAAGCTTGGCTTTTCTCAGGAATTATATTTCCTGGAATCTTAAAATCAAAAACACATTAGTGTTGAATTAAGTGGAGAGAAAGAGAGAGAGAGAGAGAGGGAGGGAGGGACGGGATACGGGATGGAAAGGATTAAGACATCAGAAACGAAAAGAAAGAAGAAACTTAATTTTATTTTAAGATACTGTTCCTTTAAATCTATTTACAGTTTCATAGTTTTAATTTGATTAAATATTTAATACCAACAAAATATATATACTTAACCTTTTTATGAATTGAAAAAGTGTCAGCTTAGTATCACAAGTGGGATTTTACAATTGCCGAAATGTCAAATCGATATTGACTTTTGGGAGTTCAGGCTATTTATTTCTATATGATTAAAGATATCTACAATTTTATGAATAATTGCAAATGAATAAGTGCAAATGAGCAAACGGTTTTATTACGTACTTTTATTACATAAATGTATATCTATAAAAGACATATTAAGTGTCATATGTACAATAGAATTACAAGTGATAGTTCGTTCCATTTTAAACAAATTAAATCTAAAAATGTTGCCAAGATTATATTTAAAAAATTGATGTTTTGATTCTTAGAAAGTATATAACTTTCTAACTAAGAGATCGATAGTTTAGAGAAATTAATTTTCTGTTATGCGTCTATGAAAAATTTTTGATACCGGTTTCCCAAAAGATCGGTAACGAAAAATTATACACTTTATGGTATTCCCCGGGAAATTCCACCCCTAATTCATATACAATTCTTTAAAATTCGGTCAATTATTTCCCAAAAAATTGGAAAAATTTCGGATACCGGTTCCCAAAAAGATCGGTAACGAAAAACTATACGCTCTATAACACTCCCCGAAAAATTATACCCCTATTTTATATACTTTTGATAAAAATTCGGTCGAATAGTTTAAGAGTGTATAATTAAAGAACATACATACATACAGACATTCTATTTTATATATATAGAGATTTAAGATTGTAATATTGTATTAATCTAATGACTAATATGTTTAAGGGTTCTTTAATGCGAGACATGCTTTCTCGAATAACATTAGGTAA
Source organism: Temnothorax longispinosus (assembly GCF_030848805.1). Taxonomy (NCBI): domain Eukaryota; kingdom Metazoa; phylum Arthropoda; class Insecta; order Hymenoptera; family Formicidae; genus Temnothorax; species Temnothorax longispinosus. The sequence continues at coordinate 14,133,293 of NC_092365.1, read as the reverse complement.
TAAAAAGTTTTATGCAACACGTACATGGAAAGTGCCCCATTACGCACGCTACGCGTGCGTGATAGACCACTTTCCAGGCACTTGCAACATAAAATAGGGAGTGTAAGTCGTGTGTAAAGTAAAATGCCTTTGGCTCGTGCGTAAACTCCGCACCCGGGAATTTTCATCTTACCTCACTTATTTGTTACACAAATAACTATTAAAGTGCTGTTACAAAATGTTTTATATATGTATGTATGTATATACATTGATATATTTTATATTTGTAATTCTTGTTTTAGGATACGGTCACATTGCACCGAAAACAAAAAATGGAAAAGTAGTAACTATTTTTTACGCCAATCTCGGCATTCCTCTTATGTTGCTCTGCCTATCAAACATTGGAAACGTGATGGCGTCGAGTTTAGGTAACAGACAATATTTAATCTCACACACACACACACACACACACACACACACACACACACACACACACAACATTTACTTACTAGTTTTCATTAGCGCTGAAAAATAATCGTTTTTTTTTCGTATTCATTGTATTTTTAGGTTTCTATATTGGAAAGTGTGCTGTTACGTATGCACAAAACCACCAAAAAAAACGACGAGGACGTAACAACATGATTATAGGTCGCATTCTGTTCGTCAACCAGGGTAATTTTATACATGATACATTATAAAAGTTTAAAAAAATGTTTTATTCTAATAATTGTAACATATATAGGTAATATAAAAATGTATTTTTATTTAAAATTAAAATCGATCAGTTTGCCGTGGAGAAGAGTCGGAAGTTTATTTTTCGCAGGTTTAATGCTGTTCAAATTAATCTGTATTAGTTCTTTTAATGACGACACCTCAAATTTGTATCCAACCAAACGTTTGGCTTTTCCATCGAATTCGGTGAAGGTTTCGAATTTGTTTGAATTGATTTGTATTTTGCTGACAAATCTTTCCTGCAAAAATTGTAATGCAAAAATTTTATATACACTGCATGGTACATGCACTTATATATACGTACCATTTCTAAAATTTCCATTGTGAAATCGATATATCGCGGTGAATTAATACATTCTGTCCGAGATTTCTCAATCGAGAGAGTCGTTCCAGGTTTCGCATCGGCCAACGGCAATATCACGAGCCGAAAATCGGCATTTTCTTTCTCGAGCGTGTCCGTCTCGACTTTTTCACGTGTGATATCATACGTGGTCGCGCAATTTCCCATTGACGAATTCTCCCTGATCATAAACTGCGATATGCCAATTTTGCCCTGATCGACAATCACGTTAAACTGATTGGCGATCTTTCGGAGGATGTTGACGATTACTGTATTAGATAATGGAAGGTCGATTATCAGGCCTTTTACGCCATGCTTGTTAAATTTGATTTCAAACGTTCCTCTTGCTAGTATTTCTCGCGTTATGTTGTAATTATCCGATTCCGTAAAGTTGGTCAAATAGCAGAATAGATTGTCCGGCATTTTGGGACGACATTTTACTGTAGAAATCAATTGTACCTGCTCAGGCTTATGGTGCTCATGAAAGTTTTGAATATAAGTGATGTTCAGGTCGTACACGTATTCTGGCCCAAACGTCCATTCCGACGTGTCGTTGACAACTACGTTGGCCGCTGAATAAATATAACGGAAAATTTAATCAAATTTAATATATTAACATACCTGTCGTTAAAAAGATATAATTTTTGTAAATAAAATTTCCTAATCTCTCTAGTCATGTACGAGATACTTACTCCTCCCTCTCTAATTTTCTCATTTTTCGAAAAATTTTATTCTAAACCTCTAATAATTTTTAAGCTCTTCTCAGTAAAAATATTGAAAAATCAATAATGTAGACACGTCTCAAACCAGTTACTTATATTAATACTATTAATAAAAAACACCATTTTGATTGTATAAGACAGATTATAATGATTCGTCATGAACAGTAGCATTTTTAAGAGAAATGCAGGCAGATAAATATATCTAAATAGTCATATTTGAATTTCCCTGACTAGCTGTTCTTTTTATTATATTTTATTTTACTTTTGTTACATATATTCCACCAATTTTTAAAATATCTGCAATATCGTAAGATCGAGTGCACGATAATATATATATGTTGCATTTGTTTAAACGCAATTTCGCATTTGGATAGAATGCGACGAATGCGACGTTAGAATGGTAGGCACTTGGATTCAGGCAGTTGTACTTGTTGATGGCTTACCAACCTAGGAAAAACGGGATCAGGATGACGTTCATCTCTACGCTTCGTTACGCACGTCGATACTACTCTTTTTACACTCCCACGCTTCTTTATATTAGAACCTGCTCATGATCTAACAGCCTAACATTCAACAGCGCTTGCGTCTCTAATGAGACGCTATATGACTACACGTGACACATAAACGTTTATGATCGTATGCATGTACGATCATAAATTACGATAATATAATGTAGGCAACATATACAGAATGTCGTTACTTTAACGTTTATGTTCACGAAACTAATATTTGCCCTGATTAATTCCATCAAAATAAAAAATTTATACTATTGTACATTCTAAAGCGTTTATTTATGACATCGTACCAAATAAAAATGTTATACTATTTTTAAACATACTTCATTCTTTAAAAGGTTAGGCGTTCTTTTCACAATTATATCTTGCAATTATAATTATAAGATAATTATAACGTACGTGATTGTACGTCTTTTATCGTGACAACAAGCGCACTTTAATAGGCGAAGAGCAGATTAAGTATTTCGTCGAAAGTACATTGTATTTTATACGACATAATGGCAAACACATTTCTTGAGAAGATTTGTTAAGCAAAAGTCTTTTTGCACACGCGCTTTAAACAAAGTCAAATTGGTGGTTTTTCAGTTCTCTGAATGTAACGAGAATGATCACTGACAATACAGCGAGAACACTTAAAGCAAGGAGTACTACTGAATGATATTCAAAAAATTAATGTAAATCCCAGTGTAGCTGGAATTATTTTCGACTTAAACTCCCTTAATATAATTATATTTAACGATTTGTAAACTATACACTACATTAAATAATATAAGTTTATTAGAGATTATATATTATACATACATATCTTTTTTTTTCAGTAATGTGTGTTCTCAATGACGTTAATTACAAATAGAAACGTCATTATTACTATATATTGATTATTCATAATCGACTATGGAATATTATTTGTAATTAATTTTCATATATAAATCTGTGAAACGGTTTTTTGGATTTTCTTCAATATGACGAACATTTCGGATTATGCGTCTTCCGAAATAGTTTGTAGATTTGAAAAAGCGAATAGACTCGTCGAGGCTGGGTTTTGGATTTCTGGCAGGGAAGATCGGGCAAGATCTATTCGCTTCAATTTTAAACTTATCTTTTGGTAAGGTCGCATAATCCGCGAATTATTTACCGTTTTCATTACACCCTCCGACATCGTGTAGGATACGAATCTGTCTCTTGAGATCGTGATATGACTGATGGAAGTGGTCTGAAAATAAAAAAAAAAAGAATTTTTTAATATAAAAATGTTGTTCATGCCGATCGAAATTATTGCGTGTTTTAAAGAAAGGAAAATTTTTTAACAAGTTATTTAATATTTTGGAGGGCACAAATTATTAAGAAGCAGATTATTTCAGAATCTTTAACGTTGCAAATTTTAAATATATTAATATTTTTTTTAAATTCCCAAGAATTGTACTTTTTTATTTATACTACCAAATTGAATAACTTTAAAATATTCTCATTATCGTACCATATCCATGTAAAGTTGCCTGTCACCGTGACTATAATCCTCCTGATTTCCAAAAAAGTATATCGTTCTTCGCGGACATTTTTTCGGCTGTCGGATTTTTTCCACCTGAAATCTTTCTATGGCTAAAGAACGCGCGAGGTCTTCGCTCGAGGACATGAATCCAATCTCGAAATTTTCGTTCTTCTCAGTAGAATCATCATCACTTTCCTCGGAATTCGGATCCGTAACGATCTTAACGTCGACTTCGCAGTGACCCACTGTCGAATTTTCCATAATAGTAAATCTATCGCGACGTTCCTGCATCTCGAAACCGACGTTCAGCTGGCTGACTATGATCTTGATCATGTCAATCCTATATCTAGGAATTGACCTAGGCACCACCAGATTCTCGATACCCCTCGAATTGAATCTGATTTCGAAGGGCTCACTGCCCACGAATTTGTATCTCGTGGGTATAAAATTCTTAGCGTTCGAGCATCTATTGTCATTCGGTTCGGGACGTTTGATCCTGGAGTTCTGGAAGTGGCAGCTGAGACTGTCGTCTCCTTTAGGTCGACACTTGAGCTCGGTGGCGGTCATAGAGCAGAAATTGTCGTTCTCCTGAACGATGTTGGCCAGGGACATGTTCACGAGAACGTCGTACGTGCATTCCGGACCGTACATCGCCCATTCGGACTGCCGATGGGCATCATCGACAGTAATATTTGCAACTGTAAAATAACATAATATAGTCAAGTAAGCGAGATCGGTATGGATACAAATAAGTTATGAGATATAATTGTGAAATAAGTATGAATTATATGGATTGTTGAATTTAAAATATTATTCCACTGTCTACGTTAATGATTCACCGATGAAACAAATTTTAAGGACGTACCTAGAAAAAATGGCAGAATCGTCACCAACATAGCTGATATCTGTTCTTTGACTGATGCTTCTGTCTATCATCTGCCTCCTCTTTATACGGAAGATAACTGATTCATATCCTTGAAAATAATTTCACGGCGTACCATTTCCGCTTAGATTCTGCAGATGTCTTCCGTATTGGTTGCGATAAGAGCATTGCCTTCGTACTTAGGATTGCTTTAATAATAATAGCATGCAGCGCAAATGACAGCAAGGTTTAAATTGATAAATTTACCATTTGTCCTGTTTTTATCTGCTCTCGTTGACGACCGTTTGCGCATACATATCTTTATATGTATATAAGTTAAAAGAAATTTTGAAACATTGAACAACCTGGTTTGCAAATGACATATGTATGTATAATATAAATAACATTCACAGAATTAATTAAAAAAATTGTAATTTTTGTAATTAGAAATCGGATCAGAAATCGGATATTGATTAAAAAACAAATTTTGATAAAGTGTGCAAAAATATAATCAATATAAATTTAATATAGACTTTTATTTCTTGCCGTTCTTACAATATTATACAAGTAATAAAGCTTTATTCTCACATATAAAAATTCAACATTTCAATGTTATGACTTTTGCTTATTAATTATTGTCAACATTAGTACGATATAATTTAATTTATAATTATCCCAGATGTCATTCACACGCAACATAAATATTTGCAATATGTTCAACGTGAAAATGTAATATATTGCATAATTCCATTATTGCATAACCGTTTGAAATTTAGATAATAAAAGAAAAAATAATCAAAATAAGTCACTTTGCGACAAGTGAATTTCTTAATTTCGCCTTTCATATCAAACGTTCGTTATTTGTTCGTGCACTATGTAGCACCGACAGTGAAACTATTTAGTTATCTTCCTCGGACGAATCGTCGATTAACCACCTGCCTATGAAGATACTAGCGGGCTCAGCTTCTTTCACAGCTGGCGGTTCGCTCTCCGCAGCTTGAATGGATTCGAGCCTAAGCCGTACGTTCTCATAAAGAGTCGTTACCACTGCTTCAGTTATTTTACTCGTCGTTATCACGTTCGATGTACCGGATACAAATTCTGTCGATGTTATGATGATGTGACCATCCGACAAGCTCTGCAGTAAGAAAAAAAAAAAGAGATTAGACTCAATTATCACAGCAATTAAGCGCGTGGCCAGTGAACATAATGTCTCAAATCGGGAGATATGACGTCTTAAAGACATATATCTCATACATATCTCCCGATTTGAGACATGCGTGTTGTCTGGGTAATAACGTATTAAACATTACTGCATATTGTGCTTTAATTAAATTATATTTTAATTTAAATTTATACTAATAATAAGTTGAAATTAATTCAAAAAGTATTAAAGAGTTAATCATCTGTCAGAGTTCACGATTACAGTAATCTTCATGTTTTACAGAAAAAACGTTCAATTTACAAGTAATTAACGTAAAAATAAATGTACTTAAGTGGTAGAAATGTGCTTACAATATCAGATATAATGTCGCTCTCTTCCCTGAAGCTCTCGGCACTGCCGAAGAAATATGGCACTTTATGCTCGCACATATGCAGGTTCCGGACCTTCCGTATCTGCACCAACTTGCCGTCCTTGAGGCCGAAGACCGGCCTAAGCGCATAGCTGGGTTTCGCGTACAACAAACGTCCCCCGGGCTTCTTATCGATTTTGAAGGTGGTGTAACACTCGCCCTGAGTGAAGTTCTCCATCACGTCGAAGGAATTGTCGCTTCCGATGCCATCGAACATGGCACCTATGCTCAACTGGCCCACGATCATGCGGATCATGTCCAGCTCGCGCGGCTGAATATTCTCGTTCACCACCAGACCATCCAACCCCCGCTTATTGAACTTGATCTCAAACTGATCCTCGTTAACCTCGTAAGCTGGCTGCCGATTTATCGGGCCGGGTGGCACCACCGGTTCCAACGGGTCCAGACTATCCACGTGGAAGCTGCTCGCCTTGGAGTCCTCGAAGTGGCAGCTCAACGTGTCACCGCTCTTCGGCTGGCAGATCAGTTTTGACACCAAGTTTAGCCGCACGCTACCATAGACACCCTCCTCTGGAATCGCCGTGCAGTTCACCTCAACTTGGAACGTGTATTCCGGTCCATGTTCCCATGGCTTGTCCACGGTGAGATGCGCGGCTGAAGAAAAAAGGTCATTATGTCATTGCGCGCACTGAACAAGTTATGACAGCTGATCAGGCGACGTTTATTATTCGACTAGAAAGATTGAATGGGCCGGTTAAGCATGAATGAACCTAGATTAGAGTGGTGGTGACGTCAAACGGGCCGACCGCGACGGTTAAGTCTACGGTTAAATATTTCAATTACCTAGTGTTTTTCATGTTTCTGATGGATATTATAATATCCATCATATTGTTCGGTTACGCAATCGATTGTTCGATTCGCGACACACCGATTCGGACGTGTATCATTCTGGCTATCGGTACTTACAATAGGACGCTCTTTGACAAAACGAGAATCGATCACAAAGTACCGGAAATGGTGAATGCGATTCGAGTCGAGTCGAGTCGCTATACAGGTGTCACAATAATTCCAAATTCTCACCTAAAAAGAACGGTATCACTACCACGTTCATGGCGACACCGTGCAACGTTGATCTACTTTAATGGAGTTACTGATGTACGGGCTGCTCTTATACGAGTGGCTAAACTGCACTACTGACCTCTTCTTACGATTAGCCAGCTCCAATTTATCCAAACCCGTTCTCTATTTGGCACTGGAAAATAAAGCGTCTGCATAAGAATAATATCTTTAGAGATCAACGATGGCATAGCGATGGCGTTTGGATAAGAAATAAATAACGATTAAATATATGGCTTTGCGGATTCGATTATTTGTCGACGTAATTGGATAAACTCTATTTTCAAGCGCACATGTGTTATATTTATAAATATAAGAGAAGTAGGAGAAAAGACATTTGTGTGAAATAAGAATAATAAAGCTTAATGAAAAATAGGCGATCAAGAAAGTCACTTTTTGACTATATTAGTTATTTAAATTAATTTTTCTTATTGGTCTCGCTAATATCCGTCGTGATTTATCTATGAATCGTGTATAATAAAAAGTACTTAATAATTATGTTCAATAAAGCCATATCTAAAGGAAAATAAGATGCCCAAGAGATTTCTTATCACAAATTGTACCTGTCGTTTCATATCCATGAGATTAAGAATCAATTTCCATGTGATTTTGACGAATATTAGAAGTAATTCTATTAGGTATTATAATAAAATATTAGAAGCTTCTAAAAAATATCACAAGATTTTCCCGTTAGATTTCAATCTGCCCTTCGCGGATGATCTCTGACACTGACAATAGGCAGTGATGAGTCTTAATCGAATAATGGAGTGGACCTAACTGACCTAGGAGAAACGGCACTCTAACGAAATCTATCGTGTTGATACGAAACGATTCGGTCACATACTATCAGTCGAGAGTTTAACGAACCGGTGCACCAATAAGAGTAATATCTATCGCTATACACACTGTTAATTAATATACATATATGTATATACATTATAAAAATATAAAATCCTTTAGGATGCGTGTGTGGATAAATATAGCAATAAAATTGGGATCGCAAACTCTTGTTGGCGGAATGGAGTACGCGTGCCCCGATATATATGTCGTAAGACTCGGTGCAGTCGCGTCATAATTGAGACGTAAAATATTTGAACGGCCGATACCTACAACGGAGTATGTTTATTGACCCAAGGTCATTGTAATGATTTCATAAGCGATGAAGTGCGCTCGTCATGCGCGGTCTATGGACGATTTAGCAAAAGCAAACGTTGATATAGCAATCCTGTGCGCTAACATAGGAGGTCTGTATGTAACGCATCTCTTCCTTCGTAAGTTCTTGAATTAGAAGTGTATCCGAAAAATTATTTAGAAAAATGATAAATCAGGCCGATTGATAGGTTTGTGTGAACGTCGCAAATTTATAAGAAAGAGCTTGCATTATTACAAAATTTGCGAAGAAAATGTAACTTGTGGAATATCTTTGTGGCTAATACTCGAGCAAGAAAGTGGAGTTCTCGCGGATCAAGTGACATAATTTTGCCATTAACACATGGATAAGACAATGATCTCGTTTGTGATATTTAAGTAGGTAAGATGACCGATAAGAAATGACATATAAGTTAGCTTATACTAACTTATGCTGCTTAAGCACTTTAACTTAAAGACCACCGAAATAGATTTTTGCATTTTAGTCAATTTGCTATTTAGCTCTTTATTTTATATATACAATTATTATTGTACAAAAATATAAATAACACAAAATATAATTTTATTTTAAATTATTCATATTGCATAAGTATGATGTATTATAATTAATTGAGAAGATTGTGAGGAGAATCAGAAATGTTGAGAATTTTTTTTAGATTTTTTTCACTAGTTAGTTTTTGATATATAATACTACAACATTAAAGAATCTTGAACTCTGTTATAAATGATCTAAAAACTAATCGGTGGCAAAATTTAAAATAATTTACATGCTAATATTATTTATAAAACAGTTTGTATGTACATTCAAACGGCATAAAGATGGCTTGTAAAAATTGCAATAATTTCTTCATATTGATAACAATATTATAATGTTCGACTTTCAAATAGAACCAATATGGCCATCTAGTAGTACAATTCTGCAACTGAAGCCAAGTTCTTCTCACAATCAGACGGTAATTACGTAATTTTGAGAAATCAAATACCGATATCAAATATACAGGAATTAAGACTTGTATAATTTTCACGGAAAAAATGCGGAAACGAGCGGAAGAAACTTTAGCTAATATATCCTTCGGAATTAATCTTTCATGATCTCCGACATCGAGGTAAATCGAACATAATGATTTAATTGTGATAGTATTATATCTTGAATGTACTTCCTGTTTTACAAATTGTACAAGAATTTATATATACATAAAAAAAATTAAAGATTACTTGATAAATCGCGTGTTATGTTAACAACTTAATTTTAACATAGGCATGAATATATTCTCTTATGATATTTTATATTTATGTATATTTATGTAAAAATTTTATGTGATTATTGCTGATAGATCTATATATACGTAGGTATGTATGTAATGTATACATGTATCTGCACTTAAAATGTATGTTCTGTAATTAACAAAAGTTTTAAATGAAACTGTAGTTCCTAGAATTTTAAGTTTGGAAATTTTAACACAAAAATCGATAAAGTATCAAGAGAACATAATCGGCAAAGAGGATGCACTATGTAAAATTATATATTTCACAATTTTGTAAAACCCACCATTTAAAAGTAAATATTTAAGACTGAAAGAAACTTGATAGAAGATTAAGATTGATAAATGACTGTGGAATAATGGGGCTTACGTAACAATGTCACGACTAGTTTCGCCGTACCATCCTGGCACAATGAAATCGAACTGTTGCATTTATAACGTACCTTCCTCCTGCTTATTCCTGTACATTTATCGATTCAAGAACGGCGTGTTTATTTTATCTCTTGTCTATCTATATGTCTCTTGTAAGAATTATAATTTTTTAGAAAGTGGTTGTGTGTCATACAAGAATCTCGAGATACATTTAAAATATAATCATGGAAGCTTTTTGGAAATAAAAAATATGTACATTTGTACATAATTCAAGAAGAATAATACTCTATTATTCACACACACAATCTTTTATATTCAACATTTTTTAAGTAAAAATAAAAACAAATACTATTATTGAGTAATAGATTAGCATATTTCATTATGCTAAAGACACTATGTTTAAATTTAAAAATGATTTCCAATACACTTCCTTATCGATGATTCTGCGTCGTTGTATTATATAATTTTTGTTCGATGACAAGAAAAAATCCGTCACAAATCACGAACAGTTATTTTTATAATATCGTATGATTTAAATTTTATTTCATTTTATGCCATAATACGATGACGAATACGATTAGACAATAATTTATTATCTAAGGTTTTTCGATATAATTATTATTGCACTATTAATTTTATTATTACTTAATTAACAGCTATATTGCTTTATTATAATGTACGATTATAAAAAAAATGTATAATTATATATAATTTATTCTCATAATTGTTTTATATATCTATAATATATAAATAAAATATAATAATATTGACAATAACAAATTACATAAATAATATAATAAATAGGGAGGTTGTATATATTTATTCATAATTTAATTTAAAATTTCTAGTAACTACTAGTGCGCGAAACGCAGGAATACATCACTATTTACTTTACGATTTCTTTATTGATCTGCATATCAAAGATCATCGTTTTTCATTCGGGCAGGCGAGTATCTGACGCGCAGTTATTCCAATGACGTAGGTGATTCCGAACTTTATATACACAGTGACTTATGTTATAAACCCACGTAGCAAGTTTTTAGGCGTGTCGAGGTTGATTTGTACAAATATGTAATACGGAATAAATATAATAAATTTTTTCGCTAAAGCGTTTATCTGAAGTATTAATAAAAATATTCGTCTTATAAAAATAAATTAGCATTTTTAGAATATAATATTCAAGTTATAAATGCAGGCAAATCTATCTTGAGATCCATTTTTTAGCCACTTATATTTATCATAGAAAATGATCTTAAAACCCAATTGTCTCATCGTGATCGAGCAGTTTTGCCATTTGCACGATTTTGATGACAACAAATGTTCATGAAAGTCGTACTGCAAACGAGATTTCGCTTTATCATTTTTAACGGGAACTATGACTTCTCGCTGGTAACTCACGGTGAAATTTATCACGCCTGATAGTTCAAAGCTGGTTGGGAAAAACCCAGTTCAGCACCGTTTCCATTAAAGCCCGCAGCAGCAAGCGGCCTTTAATTCCCACAATCTGATTCCATCATGGTCAGACGAGAAGAACGATCGTAAATACGTTTTGCTTTAACTATATTTCTGTTTCGCGTGACCGCGATTTGCGAGAAAATCGTAAAAGCGCTCTCGATTAGATGCACAAGCACGAAGGCAGTGTAATTCACAAAGAGAAGCATCGTATGCCTCATCTAATCACTTCTGAGAAAATTTCGTTGCCATTTAGAAGCTGAAGATACACTGTCTACGTCAATTTTCTATTGTAATGAGTAAGTTTCTATTGTAAATTATATATAAATATATTCGTATTGGACATACATGCACATGGCACAGGAAGTACTATTATATATATATTATTATAAATTAAAAATCCTAATTTTACGTAATGTGGCTTAGTACGTTACTGAAATTAAACTTCTCGTGCCTACGCTACTTAAGTGTTTTTCAAGACATCCCGTGCAGATTACTGATCTGGTATTTCCGCGTTGATACGCCAACGGCAAAATTGGAATTTTGCTTTAACCAACTGGACGTACTTAAACGATGAGTTATTCATCAAGAATAAGAGTAAACATTCCGTTGTCACAGAACGAGAGAAAAAAATCTGTTCGTTCCAAGAACCGACAAAGAAACCGCGACTTGAACGTGAAAACCGCGTGAAGATAAAAATCTGAAGACAAAAGTCGGAATACAACGAAAAAAACGAGTTCTAAGAAAATCTTCAGAGGAAAATGTACTAATTTTCCATCCTCCTGTCGTTCCTGTATGTCATTAATTGTTTTTGTCGCTGTTTTGTAATTACCATAGTTCACGCGAGTTATCGATAGAAATTATAAGCGAACTTAATTGCGACACCCGAGATATTTTTTATGTGGATAAGTGCTGCACATAAGCTTGGAGAAATAATGTTATATTTATCAAAGTACTATCTATATTGAATGTTCTGCGAATGATTTATGATAAAAGATTTGCAAAATATGTAATTCTTGAGATTACTGCAACATTACTCCCATTTCTTCGTAATGATCGAGAATCTTTAGTTAAAAGCGACATGTGAAAATTTAGTTGATACATCACAAATAATAAGATAATTTTTATCTTCCATATATCTTTTTTATTACGCGTATGATAAAGATTACGTTGCCATGAACTACTGATCGTACAAATAATTTTTGCAATCCGCTTTTGCTTTCATACGTTGCTTATCTTTTAAACATTAACGAGAATGGCGCGCTCCATCAGGGATCTATGAAAATATGCTAGCATTAAAAGTATCGGTACTTTCCAGAGGTCTTTGTAAGGTTACGGCATCGTTTGAGATATCATTTTTTACTAATGTTTCTCGTTAATGTAATTAAATAATCGCATCGAAATTGCCGCGTGGATTTTGCTGCTATCGTTATTTCTATGAAATTCGTTCCAGGCAAAAATTCATGCGAATAAACAACTCGTATCTCTTTCTTCACGAACAATATCTGCGGATTCGCAATGACATGGATTTATCGACTTAATTAAATTCAACATCTTGTTAAAACCGCAATGAAAAGCCACGATAAATATGGGCGAAGATATAACGTGCTGGCGAAGCTGGAAAAGCATGAAATTTGTCAGTGTTGCTGACAATGCTGACCTTGCAATTTCACAGTTCGCTATTCAGACATGATTATTCCAAAATTCTCATAATCTTTCGAATGCATACCTAGGAAATAAGTTCATTCATTATTCACTCTCGATTGTTATTGACTAATTAGAAATTAACAGAAGAATAACATCGGAATTACGAAATTCTAAATTTCGTATTCTCTAGAATGTCTAGAAGATAGTAATTCTGAAAAAATGAAAAGATAAGTCAAATGGTTGCAAATCCGAATTTCAAGGTATTATTATTTATTTCTTTTTTTCCTCGATATTATAGAAGAGCTTGATATGCAAAAGAAAGAACAAAACCTTGTTTTATATATATAGTATATATTCCACATACTCCTTCTGTGTTTAGAATCACATTTAGCAAATAATATCACCAAGTCTTGTGCGAATTCGAATTTAGGGAATTCACCGATCGCGGAATTTACGCGCGTGAATGAACCGAGATCGAAAGAATGACTGACGACGTAACTTGATTGTCGTGATAAATTGCGAGTTCATTTTCTTCGCTCGAAACTTGGCTCGCGGATGCGCATTCAGGGAATATTTTCTTATCCGGCGGTGATGATTTATTTACATCACTTTGCAGACTTTAACGTCCAGCAAGATAACGCAAATCCAACGACTGGGGGAAGTTGCAGTCAAGTTTCCCACAGACGCATGACTCGTCGGTTTCGTAGTGGGGATCACGGTAAAATCGAGCGATTTATATAGAAGAAGGAATGCTTGCCACACCAGCATTTGAGTTTCGAACGGTGAATCGCATGATCGTTAAATCTCCCAGTCCCGTTGGATATCACTGGTGAAATTTTTGCGTGTTTATCGAGTTTACTAAACGCCTCGAGATATTTGACAATCATGGTAAATAGACTTTTCTAATGTGGTATATTCTATAATGATTATTTTTATTAAGAGAATAATTTCTGTAATTTCTATAATTTCTCTAATTTTAAATAATTTTTTTTATAAACAAACATTTACAAAGAGAGGGAAAAAAAGGGGAATTTATTGTTTCTCAATCAAAAATATTATGTATTAGTATTTATATTATATACTATGTGTAATTTAGAAGAGAGATTGTTTGAATAATTTATATTTATTTCAGTATCAACGTTTAGTTAATAATAACCTTCCCAAATAATTTAAATTTGTTAAATAATGCAGATACGAAATTCTTATAATTTTTTGAAAGTATAATCATTCTTCGTCCATCGAAATTGAGATTATTTTCCCATTACAGCTGAAATACACCATACTCTTCACCACTGTGTTCTGCATGGTGCAGTCGCAACGACCGTGGCATGCTGGGAGCGGTTCTCGTCTGCCTCAAGTTCTGCCTCAATATATCGATGAGCGAATAGCGGCGGAGCAAGCGGCTCAAGCAGGTCAAGCAGCTCAACCGGCTCAAGGAAATCAAATCGTACCGAATCAAGGGATTCAAGGAACCTCAGGGAGCCAAGGAGCTCAAGAAATTCCAGTGCGCCAAGGGGCACAAGGAATCCCAGTGAATCAAGGAGCTCAAGAAATTCCAGTGCGCCAAGGGGCACAAGGAATCCCAGTAAACCAAGGGGCTCAAGGAATCCCAACTTATCAAGGGGCTCAAGGAATTCCAACTTATCAAGGGGCTCAAGGAAATTCAGCTGGACAAGGAGTTCAAGGAACTCCAATAACTGGTACCGGTAACACGCTGCTCGGAAACCGAATTGACAGTGGAGATGGCGGTTTTGCAGCTGCACCGCCTCTGAGCACGACCATAAATCCAGCTGATCTACCGGTCGATGCTCACGGCGATATTGACCTGGTGAACAGGATCAAGACCTGGCCGAGGGACAAGCAACCCTTCTGGTACATCAACTGGCAGGCGATCCAAGCCCATCGTGGCGACGTGAACAACACTGGCCAGCCAGCTCAGACGCAACCGAACTCGAGATCGTTCTTCGCGGGTTAAGACTTAAGACACCGGACGAATTCTAAATCGGACAACCGACAAGACTGTAAATTTAAGCATTTGCTTCTAGCAGTAAGATAAGGATCGTCGATATTTATGGTCGTTGACGACAGCGGTTATTCCTAGTCAAAACTGTCTCGTTGGAGAACGCGATTTCACATTTACGTTTCGGAGAGTCGTCAAACAGAATTATTTATATCGATCCGGTTTCTCGAGGACAGAGGATTCGGATTTTCGGACGCGATCGAAAGAAAGGTCACGTGATTGTGCGAATTCGCATGACTTGCTTTTATATACAATAGAATTAGTGACCTTTATACGAAAAAAAAACAGAAATAATGATATTATAAAACTCTAATTACAGAATAAATTTTAATATTTCCAGAAAATAATCATACCATTTATTTCAAAACATTACTGAAGAAAGCCGAAATATATTTATTAACAGTTCAATGATACGTCACCACGATATCTTTACACGCTGTGAATGCTGTGATTTCTTTATAGTCAAAATTTTCGTTGAATCATTATAGATGTTCTTTATACACAGTATAAAGTCACTAATGATTTTTTCCTTAAAAAAACTTGTAATTAGATTATTTCGAATATCTTCTTTAATTCGATTTAAAAGCAATTAACATATATCATTTACGATATATTTATATTATTCGTGTTATAAAGAAGGTTGGATGAGAGGGAGGGCGGCATCGCGTAGTTTGCATTCAATACAAATTTATCAATGAAGTCATGTGTATGTGAATGACATCGGAGCAACGCGCGACGCGACGCGCGACACAATCCACCTGCCGTCAGCCGTGCAGGACGGTCGGCAGTCGACAATGACGAACGCGCATTGCGCAACGTCGTTTACGTCGTAGTCGTGGTACGCGACTCGACCCGTCGCGATTGGCTGGCCGTTCTGCGCACGTTGCTCGTGCTGCCGACGACTCGTGACGTCAGGGCATCGTCGGCCAATGCTGCCTCGCGGATCCGCAGTGTTGGCCGTGCGCGCGTGCGGGACGCGAGAGTGTGTGCGTGCGCGTATGTGGCAGATGTGGCTGTGTGCTCGGTGGGTTCGAGGTTCGAGGAGCCACGCGGAAACGCGAGGACGACCGACGACCGACGACGGACGGACGGAGTACGGAGCACGGAGCTAGCATCTCGGTCGCACGGCGACGACGACGCGTCGCGAAACGCGAGAAACGGCATCAGACGGTCAGGCGCGATATGTCGGTCGAAATTTACGTCTGAGAGGTATCTCGTCACGACTCGCGCGTGCTACGCGTACTTGGTGGAATCAGCGGGCCGAGCGGGCGGGGAGGGGGGAAACCGTGGACCGTGAATAAGGGCAAGAGGCGGAGGAGAAGGAGGAGGCAAATGCGTCTGGCCGCGGCGCGACACACACACGCGGACGCGACGGCCGCGACGGAGATCGCGGGGGTGTGGGAGAGAGCGCGAGCGAGAGCGAGGGAGAGTAGATATAGCGTGGAGTATACTACCGCGCCGCACCTGACAGTCCACGCGGCCCGGCCCCCGAAAAACAATCTCGCCACGCTATATACACGCGAGGACCGCGCCGTGTTTCACTCGGAACGCGAGCGCCATTGGCAATGTCGGGAAGTGACAGCCCAACATTCTTTCACGGCCAGCCCTGGTCCAGCTGGATCGAAAGAATCGGACGGGACAAGCCGCTGAGTAAGTGCGCTCAATCTGTCCATCGCGACGCCGCCTCCGCACGCCCGCAGCCCGAGGCCGACGGCCACGGGCGTCGGAGGCGCGCGTACCATAACCTCACTTCGACGCTCCTTTGTCCGGCCGATGGTAGCGCGACACACGCGAGCGTGCGCGCGCGCGCGTGCGCTCGCTCACTCGCGAGGGGCAATGTCGTAGTCGAAGGGGGTGTTGTGTACAATCTATCAATGGCACGGGGGAACGATGGCACGCCGTGATTTCTCGCGTGCGCCCCCGTCGCCAATATGAAGCTTCGCGAATGATTTTCAGGACTGACAATTATGTAATTCGAGCGAGCGTATAACGCTTTCGATCATAGGCAGATAGACTCGATTGACAGTGTCTTTGATATGAGACATTGTTACCGAAAGAAAAAGAGAAAACGAGAATCACGCGACGTTTTCTTTCCTCTCGATTTGATCCTCTCGTGAATTTTGTACAACAGCTGTTATGCATGTATGCTAGATGTAAATAAAAAAGAATAAAGTTGACTTATCCATAAAGTTCTGTGTTCTTTATTTCGTATTTATATTTAAAGGCTGAACTACACTTGTAGAGGAAATTTTAAATATTTCTATTAATTAGAGAATAATCTTTTAATAGTATATGTTTGAGTGTAGATGTATAGTAAATTTTTCTATATTTTTCAATATAAGCAATATTTTGAACGTATGATATTAAGCATGAATATCTGACAGATCTTTAATGTATATGCATGATCCTAATAATCTATTAATAAATGTAATATGTGTATGGGCATGGTTAAAATATTTCATATTTTATTATATAGTATATTAAAAAACATTTTTTTTTCTGGGATAAGTATTTTGTTGATTAATATTTGATACTGTTATGAACATATTTCATGTTTTAGGTGATGAAGAAACAGAAGTCCAGCCATCAAGTTCAGTCACACGTCTTTCTTCAGATGGTAATTATTAGTTTCCTCAATATATATTAAAAGAATAATAATAACAATAATACATGAACACAATCATGCATATTATTATTTCCTTCTCTCTTACAATTAGACATTTTCCGTAGTATTAATATAATGAAACATTTTTCAGATATTGATTTATATGGCTTTTGTCCAGAGAGGGATGATTTCTATGGAGTAGTGTGTGAAATATGCGATGCCATAGTGAAACCACAAGCTCTCATTCAACATATGGGTATATATTCATATTTTACTGATTATTACATTAGTGAAATGAGTATGATATGGTCAAGAACCTTAAATATTTTTTAAATGCAGGAAACAACTTGATTCTTGATTTTATGAATGTAATTACAAGCCAAAATTATATTTTGAGAATTTAATAGCAGTACGCAATCAAAAATGCAAAATTTTGACGTATTTCTTAATGGACAATACATATATCTATATATAAAATTTGATGTAATATTAAATCAAAGTTTTTAAGTTTTAATGTGAAAGAATAATTTTGTTATATCATAAAAAATATGTATATACATAATGATTCCATTTACAGTTATAAGATTTATTCAGTCAAATTATCGAAATATTTAAACTTATTAGCGACTTGTATTGCAGGGATTAAACTTGTAGTAAACACACCTTTTATTTTGCCACAGAGTGTCGCCATCCTTCCGGCATGGCAAATTTCCCGCCTCCCGCGACTCCAATCGCAAAACCGTCCGTAAAAACTCCCTTCTGCAAAGTCTCCAAACTGAAAAGAAGCACCCAACCATCAGCTCCTTCTTCAGTTTCTTCTGCGATTCCAATTGTTGGCGGCGCGAAGCTGAACCACACGACCGTCAAGCGTACTGCGGATCAGACGAACTTGTCTGCAGGTGGCTCGCTGCCGATCTCCTCGTCACCTCGATCGCCTCTCGAGTCGATCACGGTGCAAACTACCTCTCCTAACGTGGCCGGTTCTTCGAATATTATTAGCGCGCCGACAAGCAGCGGAGGCAGTCCGAGCAAAAGCCCTGGTCCCAGCAGTAGCAGTAGCGGCAGCCAGCCTCGTCGGAAGAGACTTAAAGCGGATCGTTCGTTGCTCAAAGACCGCGAGTATGATCCCGACCGGCACTGTGGCGTATGGAACGAGGAGACCGGCAAGCCCTGCACCAGGTCGCTCACATGCAAAGCGCACACTGTCTCGCTGCGCCGAACGGTCGTCGGTCGCAGCAAGACCTTCGACAAGCTCCTCGCGGAACATCGTGCCGCGAAGGAGCAGCCGAATAGCGGCGGTAGCCGGCAGACGACGAAGGTGACGGTCTCCGGCACCGTCACCGTGTCCTCGGCCGTTACCGCCGCCGCTGCCGCCGTATCCAACCTAAATAATCCCCTTGCTCCCAACACTCCGGTATCCATTGCCGACACGGAAACGCCAAGCTCACCACCCGTATTGTCGTTACCGGACACGTATCCACTGCCAAAGGTAAGCAGCAAACAACTGCTTTTTCGTATTCGCAATTTTGTATCTAAAATTTTCTCAGACATACATATACTTCCCCCCCTTCTTTCCCCTCCCCCAAATTTCCTGTTTCTGTACTATCCTCGGTGTGAATCTTCTTCATTTGCTACGCTATTGTTACTATTATGATTAGGCTCTTTTGCGCGAACAATCTGTGTCAAGAAAACAAGATTGCTCGCGCAATGATGAAATGAAAGTTTCAGTTTGATTGTGTGTAGTTGAAAAAAGTTGTATAAGTACTGTTCTTTTATGTACATACATATATTATTATTTTCGGTGTATCTGAGAAAAATACGGGAGATAAATATATGGCTCTCTTACTTTCTATCGAACTTAATGTGTACGTTCCGATAAGTTTGAGATATTGTGCATGATGTTGTCTCTCTTTCTTATTTTTTATTAAGCTTTAAAAAAAACTTTCATTTCTGCATACTGTTATAGTAATAGATGTTGGAAAGCTGACTCGAAGAAGGTGATATAGAAATACCTCTTTCTAGAAATGTAAAAATAAATTTGTTTCACTTGATCAAGTTAAGCTCAGACGAGCTGTTCTAGGAATTCTAAAAATTCTAGTGGTCCTCAGGAAATTGAAATCCGGACATATCCGGAATCGAATAATATCAGAAGAAATTCACCACGTACCTTTCACAAAAATAAATATCAAATCCAACATTTCATATCCATATATCACCATATTCTTAAATTTACGTAGTACGATTTTGATATTATGTTTTACAGATTATTTTTAATTTATTAAGAACAAAGTTTATTTGAGTGCGTATATTTTTATGCTATAAAATTTTTTTTAATTATAAAATTTATTTTTAATAGATAATAAAAGAACCAAAACCGCTTAAAAAATATATAGATAGATTAAAATATTTCATATTTTTAATTTGTTATATGCACAATTTTTCTTAAATACTTTGGCTGTCTGATAAAAAGATAAATGTCATCAATCTTCGTAAATTTCTTTAGATGTTCAAAATATTAAAAATATTTCGTAATCAAAATGGAAACGAAAAAGAAATATAGAATTATGCGATTCTGCTGACAAACATGGATCGATCGACCCAGTCGAGACACAACCACAAGTTAACGCGCGTAAAGACAGACGCAGAGAGTGTCGGTTGATACTTGTTTTCTGTTTTTGTTATTGCAGGCTGTTGATTTGCTTTATCGGTGTCTGGCCCCGCATGGCTCCACTAAACCTGTAAGGCATGGTTTCTTTTAGGCACTTAAACGCCACCTCTTCTTACGGGCTCTATAATTCTTACTCTACATAATGCCAATGTTTCTCTCTTTTTAGACCAAACTCGAGGAGGACTTTGTCAATTCGGAGGAGCTGCGGAATCTGGAATCCACGCTGGTGGTTAATTCTACCGTCGCTGGCAGCAGTAGTAGCAACAGCAGCAGCGGCTCGTCGCAACAGCAATCAAATTCGATGATGGCACCGATATCCGTGATGCTGCCGTCACTGTCCCCGTTACCGGGTGCCAACAGCGAGGAGTCGCCAGGAGTAGCTACTTTGATACCAAGCACTACCACGACACCCACAATGCCAGTCGTACCGGCACCACTGCCAGCCACTTGCGTACAACCACCCACGGTGGTCGCCACGGTGCTCGAAGGCGAGACTCCGGTGGACATCGATGCCGAGACCATGTCCATGTACTCGCCTGTTTACACCACCAAAGATACCAAGTCCCAACTAGTGATGCAGATACAGTCGCGGCCAAATAGCCATTCGTCACAGTCACCCATCTCGGTCAGGAGCTATCAGCAGATGCAAGCTGCCATGCCGAGTCTGAATCTGTTCGAACCGGTGGAGCAGCTGGAGCAACAGCATGCCAGTCAAATCAACGGCAAGAGACTGAACCATGCGAGCTCGGCGTCGCGGCAGCAGAAGAGGCACAAGTCGCAGCATGAACACGTGTTGTATCAATCGTCGCAGGATTTTCCGACGTCTGCGTCGATCCAGGTCGAAGCAACGACCACGTCGTCGCCGTATCCTCACTTTGGCGATATCTCCTGGTCGAATTGTCATCCGGAGCCGTTAGCGGTTAGCCGGTGGCTCCGCATCTCGTCCAGCCGCAAACAATACAACTTTAATATTCACTGACACAAGACCCCACCCACTCCGGGCTGAGGACCGTGTGTCGCGGGCGTCGTTTGTCTACCTCCTTATCTTCACGAGACCCCCTTTTTCTTCACCGTCGCCCACGTCATCATCCTAATCATCGCCGTCACAATCGATGTTGCGTATACAGCCCGTCGAGGGGGGAAGACTCTTGTTTCCGCCATCATCACAATGTGATTACTTCGCGCAACGAGTATCAATCGCGATGTATCACAGATCGCCCTGGATGACACTCCCGTCGAACCTTCAATGCGTGATATAATAATCGTAATATCGCGCAGCACGAAGTTTTCAGATCCGGATCACGAGTACGCTGATTGTCGTGAAGCATCGAGGAAGAATTCTCGATCGACGGCTCATGATGATCGCGTATCTGGACGTGTACCTGAATTCGTGAAACTCCATAAAAAGAAAGAACGGGTTGATGTCCCATTTCCGTTTATTCGCTGAATTTATAATGTAGAATAGATGCGAAGAGATCAAGAGCTAAACAGATACGAGAACGATTGAGAGCATTGAGCATGTCTTGATAACAACGAATGAATGAATGAATGCATAACAACGTTGCGATACCATAAAATTTCTGCACAGAAACTTCACGGTCTACTATTGGGTGACTTATTATACATCTCGTGACGCAGAACATTCCTTCAGTCCTGTTTTCTTAACAACACGTGTCACGACTCTCTCGCAGTGATTACGGAAACAAATTCTTTATTAGATGATTTCGAAGTGCTTTTCAAGGTAAGAATTTGCGTTTTGTATCAAGAGTATTTATGTTATAAATCGAACGACATTGCGATTTAATTGTAAAATCTTTCACTAGATCTTTCTACTAAAAGCATAATGATGGACGTATGTTTAATACATCCCAATTCATTTGTAATTTCATAATCATAGTCGGAATTGAAATTGTTAAGCATATTACGAATTATTTTAAAAAATCTAATTGTGCTGGGTTTTTTAAAGATTCAATATGTTTTTTGAAAGAGAGAAACATGACTTATGGAATATCCTTTATAATTTTTACATTTTGAAATTTCATTTGTACGTATTGCTTCCTTATTATAAATTATTGCCAAATTCTAAGAGCTTTAATTGAATGAAAAACTGATATAACTGCACATACATTTTTACTGAACGGTAAAGTTATAAATACGCAATTATTTTCACAGTACAGAATATACATCGTGCATTTTTTATTGAATTGTGCATAAATTTTGTAAATAGATCGCAAATTATTATATCTGTCCCATATTGTACATAGAAAGGCGTTTAGTATCCTCTAAACACATAGTCTTTGCATAGGAGAAAGAACTTTGACTTATATTTCTCCATAATATAAATAGATTGTACATATGATTGTGCAATCACGATTGCACATATATTGTATATACATATATATACATATATATATTTTTTATCGATCACGATCTCTTATCCCTTTTGCATAAATGTATACTCCGAGAATACGAGGCGCCATTATTTAACGTTATACCTGCTTTTTTTCTTTTTTACCGTTTTTGCCATAAGGATATAATAGAAATTGTAGCTCCGAGTGATTTATTTTTCAACTTGGTTTCATTCTACGTTATATTGAATTTCACGGCGAGACGAGACCAGTTTGTAATGTAAATACATAACAGGGACAAATTGAATATAATCGTTGTCAAATAAATTGCGTTTCGATATACATAAATTGAAGAGGCCAATGGATGAAAATTTGAAATTTCTATCGAGCTTGAATTGGCATATGCGATAAATTTCAGAAATGACAATTTATCTTTAAGTGGAACTCTTTCGTAAAGACATAATAAATTTACTTCATCTATTTGCTCTTCAATAATAGCGAATTTGTATTCATCTCCGCTTACCAGTAAAAGTCCTCGTAAATCTACGCGAACGACTGTGTGGCACGATCGATTATTGCACTGATTAAAGCGCTGATAAAGTGCTAGGTCCTTACTCTTCCTTATCCTTGTAGGATATGAAATGAACAAAATGTTTTGATATATGTGACTAAATATTATAATGTAGCTGTGTTACTGTTTAATTATTATATAATTATTAGATTATGACGCGTACTCAATTTATGACATAAACGAATTAATATATATTATAGAGATAAAATTTTTCGAAAATTCCTTTTCTAAGACTTTCTACTCAGGCCTGCGCTTTATTTTTAGCGCTTCGTTTATAGAACGATTGATCGATCGCTCCGAATAAATCGTAGACGTATCACGTAGGTTTGCACGTGGACCCAAACAGACAGATTAGTGAGCTACTCAATCCCGCTGTATTCACCCAAGACGATTATTTATTTTTGTACGTACTCGTTGATTTGCATCTCTGCGCACTGCAATTTTCCGACGGGTGATGAACGCGCGGGTAACTAGCGATGCGGCAAGACGCATATACGCGGATTTCTTATCATAGATTGTGATATTTAACTATTAATGATTAGTAGGATAATTGTAGATGTGTCTCTATGTGTTCGGCGGCAAGAACGTAGCGCGTTCTATTCTTTTCCTGATGGCAGACGGCACGTCTTGCGCGTGTAAGAAGCGCCTTTTGTGCCACCTTCCATCGATTTCGCCTTGTCAAGAAAAAAAATTACTAATCCTGCGGAGACAATCTGCATTGTTCCGCTTAGTTGTTGCTCGCGTATTAATAAATGAATTTCTTTATTGGTGAGCGTAGTGAAAAATTAAAAGATTATAAAAATTAGGCAAATTTACGATAATTATTTGGAAAACGGCAAGAGGAATATGGAGAATATGTGTGTGTATGGAGAATATGTGTGTTACGTTATGTACGAATGTAAACAAGCGCTGAATATCGTTACCGCGCAGTATAAAGCGATGCTTCACATCATCGCCACTGATCCTCTCGGCTACCTGAAATCGTGATAACTTGTACATAAATCGTGTAAGCAGATAAATACCCGCGTACCTACGGATATCAATTAGCCGCATAGTTGCATAAGGACGTATTACATATGATGTATATGCATCTGTGTGAATATTGCAAAGGGGGGGAAGGAAGAATCCGCTGGAATTCTCGCAAGCATTGAAACTCTAATTGCTTCACGGGCGTCTCACCTACGTAACTTGGCGCGTATAATGCCGCATTTCATATTAGATGTAGTCCTTCCTGATCTGTAGCGTCATTTACTTGACATAAGAATCGTGGGAACGATGAAAATTGCGCGCAACGTTTAGCACTGAATGCGATTCCTTAATTCTGAGCCTCAGTCGCTCGATGTCAACGTAAGACGAGAAACAGGCAGCTACAGTTAGCCCAATATGCGAAATAACACGAGTCAACGAAATGTCGCGGACGGCTAAATCCATACGCGAAACGATATACAGTTCCCTGTTTTCCTGAAAGCCACCTGTATGTACCACAGTTAGTGTTCATTGCTCGGCGCGTAACGGTCGTGTCAACGGATTGCGAGCGGTTTCGAGAAACGATGCGATTCCGATAGACGAATGACCGTTAAAGAACTTGCTCTTTAGCTAACAATGACTTAATGACTGGAGGAGCCACGGATTTTCCGCGTTATTGTCCAAGCTCCCATACAGCAATAATAGGCGATCCATAATCGATTTATTAGCAATAATAATAAAAAATTTCGTTAACTGTAACGTGTTATTATAAAAAAGCATATTCGTTTCCAAAAGCTTACGCTCTTGCAATCGTCGGCAATGCATAGACAATGTCGGCAATGCATAGACAATGTCGATTGGTGCTGGCATGTCTCTGTACTGCTGATGTAAAAAAAGAGGATTGAAATGGATTCATAGAAATTTATTTTACAAAATTTAAATAAAGAATTTGAATTGTGAATTGATTAAAAAATATTAGATCTTTTTTTCACACATCCACTTTAACAACTGTAATCAGAGTTAAGACATATTGAAAACATTCTTCTACATATACTATATTATACTGGCAATATAGAAACGAATAAAAGAAAATACAATTTTAATCTAATCATGAACTCGAAATAGATTCCTATGAAATCCTTTTAATTAATTTATTTTTTTATAGAGGCAAACCGCATTAGGGTGACTGAAACCGCTTTGTTACATACCTAAGAAAGTTTCATTTAGTCCTAAAAGAGGGAAAGAAAACAAAGGAGAGAGAAACGAGAGAAGCGACAATTGTATTTTTCTTCGACTCGACTCCCCCTTGCTTCGTTAGTGCGCGCGGCACGAAACGATTAGTATTTTAATTAATTGTAACGAATCCGCGTGAAACTGTGGTGCGGTGGATTAATACATAGTAGATTGATAAATTGATAAAGACTGAATATATCGATGAGATCGGAAGGACTCATCCGGCAAATTTGATTGCTGATGACTTTTAGCGAATTTTTTAAATATATTTTTTCCTCAAATAGCGCGTATAAAACATTCACTTAATTTCCGACATACCGGTATTATATGTTGCTTTACTATGTTGTTGAAACGTGTGCACGTTACCGTTTAGAACGACGGATAGTCGATCTATTTCTCTTTAGCACTGTAATTTCACGTGGAGGAACTAAAAAAAGGGACACTCTGACTTCAGGTTTATCATAAAGCAAGATATTTTGTGGCATTTAAATTAAATATATGTTTTATATTTATTTGTAAATTGTTTTTTTTATTTGTCCATTTGTACCTTACACCCATTCGTCGATTTATTATATTATCTTTTTTTCTAGTTATACGCATGTACTAGTAGATAGAGAAACTTTTCATGTAAGGATTAGATATATGTCGCGAAGAAGGCTCGTACAAAATCTGCATACATTATGCGTACTGTCGCTTATTATCACATATCATTGTATGGGTATATGGTAATGGGAATATTTTTTAATAAACGGATTACTTTTATTATTATAGTTAGGAAAAATTGAGGAAAAACTTTTATTACTCCATTTACTCATCATGGTCGAAGTTATGTAAATGGACGGAAAGCCTGTAGACTGAACAAAGAGAACATAATTCGGATTTGGTTATTACACGGGCTATACCATGTTGTGCATGTGTAATGGCATCCATGTCAAGTGATAATGAGAGGTCCCATGTCCCACTACTTATCATTTACCAGATGATCTGAGAGGTGGCGATCGAATAAAAACAGACGAAATTTTTAATCGGATTTGAACTCTGCTCATTATAGACCAGTGCACATCTCGCTGCATCACGATCGCCACCCATTTATACCATGTACAATATTATGACGCAATATTCCGATTATGTCGTATTATCTATGTGCTGTAACAATTATTCGATAATTAACGCGGCATGTATAATTAACAAATATTTGAAATTGTATCATGTGATTTCGTAATTTCACTGTCTGTTGACGTGTAAATTTTATTAATATCGCTCATTATACGAATTAAAAGTATCGGTGGTATTCATATGATGTCAAAACTTTTATTATACGTCATTAAAAAAATCTTTTCATTAAAATTCTCATCATATATAAATGTATAAATTGTATAAATAAATTGCTTCATGAGTGCTTTTTGAAGGATTCTAAAAAAAAAAAAATACGTATCTCAGTAGCAACATTTTATTTCTCAACATTATATAGCATCCCATTCTTTTTTTAACGAAAGTCTAATCTCAGATTTAATGTAACTTATTCATATATATTAAGTGCAATTAAAATTATAAAAGTCATAAACGGTAAAAATCTTGGATAAAATTTTCGTTTAATAAAAATCGGTTTATTTAGTAAATAATCGACTAAAAATTTTTTTAGGATGGAATGCTGCTGCTGGCATACATTATTTTCGGGATACTCTAGGTCGTTGCCTCCGACTGAAACATGCGTACTTTTATTACTCCATTTACTCATCGTGGTCGAAGTTAAATGGATGGAAAGCCTGTATAAGACTGACCAAGAAAACATAATATCCTAAAAGATCTTAAAAATCGAATGTCTACTAACAAAAATGTGTTTTATAAAACGAAATATTACGTTCTAATGTTTATTAGCTTACATAAACGCTACTAATGTTTGCGCAATACGATTGTTGTTGGCGGATTACGTGACCGAGCCGGAAAGATTAACAAGAAAGTAAAAGAGAAACACTACAACGCGCGGTTTCATTATCTCAACCATCGCCATACAATTTTGTAATAGATACGATTTTTGACATGTAGCAAAAGATGAGTTATTCCGAAACCAGTTATGCTCCGCAAGCGCTTTTTCCTTTTAGGAGAAGAGTATAAATTTAGAAGATATACCAAAATAGCAACATCCTTTAAAATCAAACGACACTTGCTCTATAAAAAGAAAACAATTTTAGTAAATTGTCTAAAAAACTATACATTTAAAAAACTCATGAGATCTACAAAAAATTACTCTACTTTTAGGATTACGCGCGCGATTGTTTTCCTATTTAACTAAATAATTTATTAAATAAATGAAACAAGTAGTAAAATTCTTAAAATATATATTCTAAATTTCTTGCTATACTGTTATGTAAACTTGCCATTGTACCGAATGTTTGCAAAATCTTTTTCTCGACATTCGCATGACTATTTGCTAGTTACTCGCGCATAATAAACGGAGTGATCCTCAGTTGTATACGATTCTCGATGGATTTCTGTACATACTTAGGCGATGTTTCTGAGATGCTAAGCGACTATATGGAATATCAATTTGGATATTACGTAATTCGTAGCGAGAGAAAGTGTTCGATGTATCGGATGTATCCATTTTTGAACTCTTGCTTTTTTATACGTTATACGTTTTTGTCCCGTCGTCATCGTAGCTTTTCGCATAGGTCTTGTATAGATATCGATGTCTCGATTATTAAATAACGTATAGTAGCAATCGTGTCATTGTAAGAAAAAGGTATACGGACGATATAATAGGGTAGCGCGCGATTTAACTCGCTATAGCGCTCGTGATCACGTTCTTCTCAGGTATTTAACATGTTTGTAAATCATGTAACTCCTTCCCGTAATCATTACTATCGAAGCTAGTCGGTTTCCATTGAAAAAGCTTGTACAATAAACATCTTTCCGTGTCTCCTCGACCATCGTCGACGATCAATTTCTCTCACGAGCAGTCAAGAAGTCTGTGCCACTTGTTAATGAGTATACATACTTGAGTATTTAGTGTATTACACTTTTATAAATTTTCTAGGCGATCGTTTTTTATTACTTAACGAAATTTAGGAAGCAATATGTTTTTCTATATACATGATTCGCTCGATTTACGTGCGCAGGATCTTTTTTATAGATTCGAATTTTTTCTGATACAAATTATCGAGCAAATTATACATTAATTAAGATGGTCAAGTTTTATAAAATACGATCTATTCCACATATTTCAAAGAGTAATATTTTTGTCTTGTGACAATTATTTATCCGCGTAAATTGTGAGATGAAAGTTGTTTCGATTTTCATAGAGTAGAACAGAGTGAGTAAGTTTCTGGTGTTCTCTCTATCGCAAAAGCTAAAGCGAGTATCGTACGCATGAAGGAACTTAGGTATACGGATGTGAGAAAAGAGAGGAAGTGCTTTTCAAACATTATATATTCCTAAAGATGGGAATTTTCCTATTTGCGTATATTACGTAAGAAGATTCATGTGTCCCGTAACACTACGCGCGGTCTCGTTCACTATTCAAAAATCTTAATGTAAAATTGTAATATTTAAGAGACGGAAAGGATATTCAGGCGTTAGGAAGAAAATTCCTGATGTATCCGATTTCAATGACCCTCGAAGTAATCTTATATTGCCAACATAGTCAACCGTAATGTAAGCTAGAAAATGAGTGTGCGGGTGATTTTTGTCGCTAACGCAACTCGAACTAATCTTGTATAAACGTCACTGCAACGTATCCTTAGGCTTCTTTCGTCGAGAATGTTCGTGGGTGTTAATAACGTGCGTTTCTGTCTAGAGTACGAGATCGCACTCTCGGTTTACTCGAGATAATTCGAGCAGTATTACGACGATTTATTGTACGAGCGATTTTCACGCGGTTCGCCGTTTGATTACAAGAAGAAACTACGTGTGTAACGAACTATAGGAACTTATATTCTCTATATAATGTACGACAAATAACCATTTAATTCTTGACTACTTTATTATTGCAACAAATAAGAGACGGGAAGAGAGACTATGATCGTGGAAGTGAAGAATCGCGATCCAAGTATCGCGATGGTGTGCATTAAAAGAGAGAAAAGAAATCTCCTTTATGATCACCAGGAACAGTATTGTTACGCAGTTGATCGTTACATGTGCATAAAAGCTTTGGAAATAAAATGAAATCTGAATCCTATCTCGCGTCGCCTATTCTATTATTAAATCCTCTACTTACTACGTACTATTTTAATGTCTTATATATTATTTACAATCTTTTGTTACTTTGACTTAGCAAATATAACAATGTTGAAAATATTGTTAAAAATTAACAAATAACAAAAGCGTTATTAATATTGTGAATTTGTTTATAAGAACTATTATGTCTTATGTATTATGTCTTTCCAAGTTAACAGTTTTCAATGTTTCGGAAATGTGAAGTTGGATGTCTATTTAAGGAATAGCTCCAAAGCAACGTGTGTAAAAGTGAAAGTAATGGCCGAAAAGGGAAGATCGACGAAAAAAAGGATGACGTTGCAGCGCACACCGCTCTTCGTAAACCTCGCAAGAAGGAGTGATACGTCCATCGTGAAAGGACACGACGGTCATGCACAGATCTTCGGGGACGGAGAACTGGTCCACCCACTGGGAATTCCAGATTTTTTCATTCAGTGATCGTGGATTGAGGCATGTACATATCGAAATTAAAAGCGCGAACTACATTTATTAAAAGTGACTTAACTATCTGTCGTAATCGAAGCTATTTAATACTACAGCGTGTATTGAAAATACTAATAATCTGTTATATAAAGATTATAATATGAATACATGCATAATTTTTGTTCGATTTGTAAAGATCACTTTTGTGAACATTTTATGAAAGATTTAAGAAAAAGCGATAGTTACGTATATATAATTGCTTGATGTCATCGTACGCGGATATGATGCCTGAATGTTTAGCACGGGTACTTGACCCGCGCTCTTTAAATACGGAACAGCAGATTCAACGGACGAAGATAGTATCACCGTGAGGTACGAGAGCAAGATCTATTTGTATGGCTGCGCGGCGTGGAGTGCTCCAGCTGGACCTAATCGACTTGCCGCACGCAAATGAGAAGAAAACGAAAAAATATATTCATGCGTGTAGAAAATTCAATTATTCCAAGAAATTATCCAATCCAATAATAGAATGTCAGAAATCTTATTAATAAAATAGTATAAATTTTAATATTTTAATATTTTAAAATATTGTCTACATATTGCTACCAATTTAAGAGTCTTTTATAAGTATGATTTATGATTAATTCGTAAAAATAATTAAAGTTTACTTTGAAGCGTTAGTTTGATTGAAATGCATTTAAAAAAAGATAGCGTTGACTAGTATCTCGTGATATAAGAATGAAGTCCATTTATTGCTTATGCAAGTGCACCAGCTGAAGCCGATCGAGTAGCTAAATTCGCGCTCTTACACGATCAGGTCATTGCCACCGCTCTGCAGTTGCTTTATTAAACTTTGTTGACTTTGGCACTTGACGAGAAACAAATCATCATTAGGCTACTGCCCGTTGATGATTAGTTCTATGTCATCACAAACATTCCAAGCTACCATTTAATTAAATTTATACGTTTGTACGTATAACCTAATTATCAAAAAATATCAATATCAGTCGTAAAATGTAATCATTATTAACAATTATCTATACTTAGCCTAAACAATGTTTTTGTTGGTAAGAAATATTTTCCTGACGAAATAAAATTGTTGGTATCTAATGAAAAAAATTGTGACGATGAGTTTCATCGCAATTTCGCGCAAGGAGATTTCAGCGACGGACCTTTACAGAAAAGATTTTTATTCTAAAACGCAGCCTTTCGGAGCTATCGGCTTTCTACCTGGGACAAAGGTAAGAACCTTCTCGGACTTGGTCGGGTCACGTCGGTGCCAGGTAGTGGGGTGTAAAGTTCTGAAGGGCCCTATTCAGGGCCGAAGATTTGCCAGAAGAATGCTCTTTTTGTTGGAGCCATTCCATTCTTAGTTCTTCCGCATATTTCCATGAAGTTAAAAGAACAAATTAAATAATGAAGGTCAAATAAAGAATATCCATGTAATTTTACAAAAATATAGACGCATTCTATAAGGTTTAAAAAAAAATTATCTACCCTTTATTCTGGGTAAGAATACTATTAAATGACGAGGCTTTCGGATCAAATTGTGTGTGTATGTGTGTGTTTGTTTGTTTGTATAATTAAGCGTTTCTATTATTTCACTAATGTTGCAACAAAAGAGAATCAATTTGGACTAAAGTCCAAGAATATTAAAAATCTTTACGAAATACGAATTTTAATCGACGAATATTATTTGTATTGTAAAACAATTGAATGATAGATATATATGGAATACATATTCTGCTAAATAGCAACGCAAGGAGCAAAATTAAAATCCGCGAATCCGTCCCTGACCCTACCGATCCCTACGGCAAGTAGTGGGTCTGAGAGTTTCCCCGTCTCGTCCCTTTTCCTCGGATACACGGGGGGCAACCTGTCGAGAGCCTCAGCATCCTCATCCGCC
Source organism: Temnothorax longispinosus (assembly GCF_030848805.1). NCBI lineage: Eukaryota > Metazoa > Arthropoda > Insecta > Hymenoptera > Formicidae > Temnothorax > Temnothorax longispinosus. The sequence continues at coordinate 14,101,166 of NC_092365.1, read as the reverse complement.
TCTTCCTTCTCTCTTCGATCCTCTTGGCGCGCATAGCCGCCCATTTACCCGCGTCTCTTTTTCCGCGTCTCTTGCCGCGAACGGTGTGTGCACCGATGGAAGGGGCCAGAGGCCGAAGGAGAAGGAGAAGAACCAGTCGTGAACCAGAACCGTCGGTCCACAGAATCTCCCAGTCACCTCTCCGAGACTGTGCGGGGACCAGTGTGTGTGGAAATTGTCGCGCGCGATCTCGCCGGTGACCGTGCAGGATCGATCGATCGGCGTAACTTCGCCGCCGTCCTCATCATCGTGTTGTAGCGCACGATCGTGCGCACGTCGCGTCGATCGCGACGATGATGCGGGTGGTGGCGAGTGAGGATGGAAAGGATTGACAGGTTGGTGGTCATTTTCGCATTTGCGTAAATAGATGGGTTCATTTGTGGACGATTTACCTGAGGGGAATCTCAGACCGAAAAAAAAACCATTGTAGGGGAACGAGGGTTTTGCGGTCGTAAAGGGATGCTGTGTATATTTGATCAAGGATTTTTATAATCACTTTAGTTTACTTCGAATATACGTTCAGCAAAGATTGAATAATTTACGACAAAAGCGATTAATTTTTTAAATAAATAATAATTAAATCTCTTCTCATTATTCATTTATAACATCTTTGCAATTAATGTGAAAATAATTAAGAGGCAATACTTATAATAATAATGATTATAATGATAATGAAAAAGCATTTTTGCATGCCGCAACTAAAATGTGAATTATTAGATTCAGTTGAATCGATTAAAACTTCTCATTGTTGCGTTGATATTATAATTAATAAAGTTTGAAACATCCTCAAAGAAAGATTAATATTTCAATTAAGATATTTCAATTTAAAACATTACGCTTGCTAAAAGATTATTATATTGCGAAGGCTTGCGGACTAACCTGATTGTGAGATGAAATCTTAAATTAGATCTGGAGCCAATCTCGAATGCACGCGATTCCTACAACGAATTAACTACCTGACGGTAACATAGTTATAAATTAAATTTATTCGCTGTGGCATGTTAATAAGCATTCTGGATATATTGCGGCGATTTTACCGCGCCGCATTGCGTTATTGATTCATAACTGAGGTCGCGAATCTTTGTTAAATGCGTTTATTGATTTAATTGAATAATTATTTCACGCATGCTGTGCGCTTTGTTGCACATCGATTAGTCGCTGGAACGTCGACCAAAGAGTCAATAACCCGTGCTATATGAGGTCGATTGTTATTGTTTTACGATAAACCCTCGTTAGGAATAGCGCATTAATGTCACATTAACACGACACATTTATATCGCGTTATACATACATTCGCATTAATAAGATAGAGTTCTCGAGATATATGTTATACCATTATATTTATTTTCCTCTTTTACAATATACTAAAAAAAAACTAAATCTTTATTGATTGCTCCTTTTTACTATATATGGAAATTTAAAAAAGTTGAATTCATATTCTTTCTCGGTAACACGGCCGTTATCTGATAATCGCATTAATTTAGCCTAAAGGGACTGATATCAGTGCGATCAGTTTTGCACGATGTATACAATAATGATTATCGCATTTCAATCGCAGGCAGGGACACCCACGACAGTTTCTTATTTGCATATTGCACTGCGGCGTTACAGAACGTCTATTTATGAATGATTGCATCGTTATTTACATTCTAGGTACGCTTGATTGTAACTTATCTCTTTGCATGTGTATCAAGCATGTTATCGGACACCCTTAGGACAGGCCCATATATCATATATCGGCTTCATTACGAATGTTATTTTTAAACGTAAACTTTTTGATAAGGCATTTCTGCATGCAGTCGCGCTTTATTATCAATTCGATGCCAAACGATATACCGATATTTTCATAAAAGACGAACGTCTTTTTTTAACAAACACATAGGCACGTTAAAAGAGACATCGTGTCGAGCACGTTGCTGGGTAACTACACTGATCTTTCCTGCATACAAATCTACGACACATGAGTACACGTGCACCGTCTCATTTGAGAACGCGCGCTAAACATCGAGTCACGATTATTACGATTGACAGCAATATGATCAAGTCAAGCGTAATGTAGGAAACGTTATTATCGATTAAAGCGACGCATAAGTGATTGGCATTTATCGAATGCTTTCGCCTTTGATAAACGGTTCGTGAGAACGAGGGCTTGAAATGTCAAAAAGTCAACACGGTTGCCTCTTGATTTTTATTCAACTTAATTTGAAATAAATGCAGCAATGGAAATTATTTACATTATTCTCATTCAATTGAGAGATTTTTCATAATAAGTTTAATATTTGAGGTTATTAAATATAAAATTTAAATAAAATTAATATAATTCAGAATTAATAAATCAAAATTAATAAAGACCGAATAATAATGTCTATCGGAAAATAGATTCAGAAATCTAGAAGATTTACCTGCTTGATGCAGGGAAAAAATTTAGCACCAAAGTAACATAAATAAGTGAGATCATCGATTGTAATAAGCACTATAGTAACTTTCCAAATGTACTACAACGAAATAGTAAACGAATACGGATCTCTCGCGTAGTGTTCCATGTCCGTTTGTGTTCACATCTTTTTTTAGGAACGAAGGCATGCAGCCTCCGGCGCGCATGCAATTTTTTTTCCGTTTCGCGTAATTAATGCTCTCGCAGGCTGGATTACACAGGCCGCCGTAATTGCCCGAGGATTAGTTCGCCATTAAAGCAAAGACAGCGTAAACGCCGTTTCCGCGTAAAACGAATAAGAGCGTGATTTAACCGCGCTTTACGACGCGGTACACCTACTCGCGCGCCATGATAACACGCGCTGTGCCCCAAAGCGATAGTGAAGTTCTCGAGGAGATAGTTCGCCTGCCATCGCCATTTACATTTCGATTAACACACTCGGCACGCCAGACACGAATATTATTGTACTCGGCGAGGTTACGCAATTGTCAGAGATTCTACATAATGTTATAAATGTAATAGTTGAAATATCGTACAAAACACACATACGCCACGTAAATCATTTAGCACAAGCGTCAGAAGTGACTGTTTTATTTTATAACCACGTGGGTAGAAAAAAAGCACGGCTGCTAATAATATAGAATAGAAATATGTAATTATATTAACTTGATAATGCCTAGGTAATCGGATATTCTTTCGAGCTATTTGCGTCAAACTGACAATTCGAAACGTGTCTAATTTGCGTGGGCTTTTACTATCGATGACATCGTCCCGACTCGTCATTTTCTTTCAGCCGTTAATAAGATATTTCCATATAACAAGCTCTCGCGTGCGCTTCGAGAATGCAGTAGCAGGTGCAAACAAACTCTCATCTCCGTCTTTTTTCCTGCCTGATGATGCCGAGCTATGTCCACATGTGCGTCAATCCACATGTGCACTGTTACATAATGGCTTACAACATCCAGTCTATTTGGTTTGTAACAAAAGAGAGTATTTAGCACACAATCACTCGTGTGCCATTCCTATGTTAATGCGCGGCACAAATTGCCATATCATTCATCGAAGCTCCGTGTTCTTAAAAACAAGATATATCTAATTTGAAAACTGTGAATTCCCTTCTTGATTAAGAAGATTTAATTCATTGTATTTATTAAATGTTTAAGTTGTTCTGATTAAACAATCAGCACTTTATACTCTTAAAATATTTAATTAATTGTTAAAATATTAATAGATAATAAATATAAAAAAATAAATTTTAATAAGAAATAAACATCACAAAAATTAAAAAATTAAAATTGACACTAGTATTTGCATGTTTGGATCCAAACACATGGTTTCACTTTCTTCTTACAATTAATAGTTTTCTAAGACGATACAGAAACGGGTGCATTCCCATGATACCTCACGTGTGGATGCAGCTGTCGGCATAAGTAACAGATTTCTCATCGAACATTAAGTAGCTATTTCTCCCATTCCCATATTCTGTCTAGGTCTAGAATATAGTAACCTTTAAAATGCACGAAATTTGTAGAAATGGGCATATGTAGATGTGGCAAGTCATTTTATTTTCTAAGTTTTATCTCTATTTTTGTATACATATGCGATAAATTAATATACATAAACAATGTAATAATCATTTTACTACTACGCCTTTTATTTTCTTCAAGAATTTAAATTCTCTTGAATCTCGAAAATAACGCTTACTTTTGTTTGCCGTATATATTTATATTTACGAATTACACATGTTTTATTCGCGCTTGTCTTTATAATATTACGTGAGAAGCATTTATGAATGTAAAATGTAAAAGTGAGCAATACGTTATTCGCAATGCCAGGACCTTGACATTATTTCTGAGCTCGATTGAGTCGCGTAAATAATCGTGAGCTACGCTTTTGACAACTATGGAAATATCTCTTTGAGACACCGCAAACGACGACGTCATCGCACAAAACGTAATCGCATTGACACACGTTCCTCGGATACTTATATAATCCTTTTGCGGACATTATTATTTGCGAGGCTCATATTCAGTCTTCATTGATCGTTCATGAAGCGGATATGCTTAAATTAATATAAGAGGAAAATACGTTACCCTTTATCATGTGTAAATTTCAATCGAATCAACTGCGCGGATCTTTAATTAAGCTTAATTAATAAATTGTAATATATGGTCCGGCAATTCGCTACGTATAATTGATTTGATTTTAAAACAATTACATTCGTTGCAGCTAATAAAAACGTAAAATAATACTTTACATTATTGAACTGAATTAAATTAAAAGATCGAACCTGAAGCGAATTATTAAAATAATCAATAATAAATTAGAACCCAAAGCGAATTATTAGAATAATAAATTAGATTAATAATTAGAATAAGAAATTATTCTTGACTTTCGCGTTCAATCGTACATATTTACAGGAGTAATTTAAATCTTTAGTGCACAGCAAGATTATATTACCACAATACTATTCTAAATTTCTGCTTCAGATTTTTTTTACACATCAATTATTTTAATATCGTTATATTATCGATATTCGTTTCATCTTTACATTTAATAATTTATTATTTATGTAATAATATTTATTAGTTTTTATTTGAATAATTTTCACTTAATACATTGTGTCGTTATTGCATAATATTTCTCTCCTTCTCTCTATCGAAGATGTAAAATAAAAAAAGATTACACACACACACACACACACATACGGTAAAGGATTCATTAACTCGACGACGTGGACGTCGTCGTCGTTTCGCCGAGCGTGATTATCGTCATATGGATAATTACGGGGGGCAAGTGCAACGGGAACAAAAACTTGGCCAAGAAAGGCAACTAAGCGAAGAGAGATTTATTTCGTGCTGACCGACTCGCCGGGTGTATTCTACTTGAGCCTCTCATTATTGTACATGTACGGTCGTGTTGTTTGTGGCCGATTTTTCATTTTTCATACGGCGAAGCGATTGCACGTCAACAGTATTTGTTTATAGCACCATATACATGGGAGAAAAGTGGCTCGCGTAAAGTAAATTATGGCCGCACGCCGCATTTCATCAACGTGTCAAGAATATCAGCCCTTACATTGTCAAAAAAATAGGTTGTATAAAGATTTTTCTTAAAAACTCTCGTCGATGTGTTGCAAATATTTATATGTTATGATCAATTTTCTTCGGTACAGCTCCGTTTATTTTATCACGTTTTCTTCGTTCGACCATTCGATCGATAAATTCTCTTGCACATAAGGCACTTCTGTCGTTGAAACGCCGCGTGGTTTATTTAGAATTACACGATACGTTTATTTAGAATCGCGTAGTATCTCGCGGCGGATGACTTTCTGCGCAATGATGAGCTTCGTTTATCAACATAAACAGTCATCGAAGCGAACGGTTACACGTGCGACTGACAGACGTTAGATGTAAATAGAGTCACTGGTAACTGTCTGTTATTATACTCACAATCAGTACTCATCTCAACGAAATATCGGATCTTATATACGATAAGCTCGTATATACGTTGCATTAAACTCGCACTATTGGTGATTTCACATGAGAGCCCGAGATTGCCGTATCAATTTTTTAAATATTACTTCATCTGAATAGTATTTATATTTCACACAAGTAAATTCCACTATATATTTCAATAAAAGATTAAAAGATTTTTTTTTTATTTGTATTTGGTTCATTATAGATCTCTTTGAAATTGTTTTGAATACATAATTACACAAAATAATTCTTAAACGTAGCATTGGAGCTTTATTCTTTAAACCGTATTATCGATATTGTTATATTTTCTCTATTAGACAAAACGGTCCAATATATTTTTGAATAATTAATATCGTAGCGAATTTTGTTCTGAGAATGGACATTCTATATTAACATCATAATTGTTAATTACGCTTTAATGTACGGAGATATTAGTGAATTGATTAAGTGAATTCTCGATCCGTAATATTTGGTAAACATAATAAATGTGTCTGTGATTGATGCGATTGGCTTTGATGAAAAGGAGCGCTAATTAAATGATCGAAACGATAATATAATCAAAGAGCTCAATCAAAGATATAGAGAAAAGGAAGGAGGGAAGGAGCGATAGCTTCGTTTATAGTTAAACAGCATTGTGAGAACAGACTAATATACAGAACCTCTATCGTAGTATAGCCATGATACGTACGAATGAATCATCGTTATTTTCATCCATGCAATAAAAAGTGTTATAAATAATACAACGCGAGTCATTTGTTGATCACGATTTTAGAAATATGAAAATCATTCTTGAGTGCAATATTCTCTTAATCGCTCTCGGGCATACGTGAAATTCAAATAAGATAATTTCGTGAATTTAATAAAATCACAATCAAGATAACTACCAAGGTGGACGTGAGACCTTCGCTAAAACATGTCATTAGTATTTTCGATGCGAAATACGATGCGTTCAACATTCATCGCAGTTACATCTAAAAATCGATTTCACATGAATCCCATTTCATTGACGCTTCGCGTGGAAAAAGATGCGTGTGTTTTTTATCGCGACTTCAACAAACATTCGATTGATATAATAATAACATGTCTGACAAATGTAATAGATAACTGCCAATATGGCCAATAATGAATTTTAATGAAAAATGATATCGCGATTATTTCAACTCGTGAAATAATCATGGTATTATTTTTCGTGAGATAGAAAGTTCGTTTTCTCCACTTGCAAAATTTAACACTTTTTACTAGAGTAATATCACAAATAAAAATATTACCGTGTAAATATTCGAGCGCTGTTAAGGAATTTAATATTCATCATAAGTCGAGCTCGGGGAAATATTTGCGAAAATTGATTTCCATTAAAATACGGTTTTTCATGAACCACTAATGAAGCGCAGCATTGTAGCTAAAAAGGCGACTGACAGATTTACGCGAAGCGATGCGGTTTCGTTAAAAATTAACGAGTTATCTAACGGAATTCACGAGCGACGCTTTCCACGGCGGCGATTATTGGCGCAAAGTGTGTTCTCAGCTCTCGAGCTTTAAACGCTCTTAAAGGAGTGAGGTCTATACGCTCACGCCGCGCGAGCCGTATTATTCAAGTCGCGCCGTACGCGTGTGCGTAATGTGCATGGGCGAACGAGAGGCTGATAGGTGGGCTTACGGGTGTGCTTATGTTCGTTACCATGTACCGGGTGAAGCGAAGTGATGGCCGTGAGAATTTTTCAGGTAGCTCGAATTTGGAGAGTTCTACGTCTGTATGCCATATGTCAAGATTTTTCTTTCTCTTCCACAGGTTCTTAGGTTCTTATGAAAACTATATACAGCACGAAAAAAAGTTACGTTCAAAGATCATTAATATTCGTCTCTTGGTTAAAACAGTTAGAAATTAATTTATATAAAAATAAAGTCAACTGTTTTGGTAAAGTCATACCGAATTCATCACATTATCGCCAAATTGCTCTCAATATGGTATAATATAAATATCGATATAAAATAAATACTCAGAATAAGTGTTCCTAAATCCTTCAATTTTTCCAAAATTCCTTACTATGCTATACGCATTAGTAGTTGGCGTTTTTTTATGGTGGAAAAAGAGAAAATGTCAACACGGAGTCTACGTGATTTCTGATAATGAAAAGAAGCGGCGCGACACCGGCTGCATAATGCATGTAGATATGCATCGACCGTGCTTCCCTTTAACGCAACATGACGAATCAATGAATAGCTTCTTCCGCGCGCGGAGTCCTGTAGCAGCACAGGTGCCGGAATGTTTTAAGCACCCTTTACATTTGTCCGTCTACGTACACGTGAGTGTTCGTGTGTGTTTACGACGCCGGCACGTAGTGTGTACGAGAGAAGTCTTGCGTGAACGCCCACGCATCGCACGCCTCCGCGCGAGGCCTCGTTGCAAAAGGCCCCGTGCCCCGTGTGCCAGAACTGCCAGAGGCCCAATAAAGGAACACTCACACTGTTTCTCGGGGGAGAGGCACGTTGTTACGGCAGAGGGAACAAAAGTAGGATGCGACTGAATTAATCTAAATAATCTTTGACAATCAGTCAACACTCGGGAACAAACATTTCATTCAGTATTCTTCTCATCATTCCACATATTCTCTTTTCGATTATTATTCCGCCTCCAATATTACTGCATGCACTTGTTAGAAAAAGATCTGATGAAATCTGATGAAATGTAACAAACTTTTGAAGATTTTATCATAATATATATGACAATTTCATAACTTTTATTATTCATCTTTTTTAATAAAGCAAAAAATTGGAATTAATGACGTGGATGTAGCTTTATTAACTTCGATCTAATAGCTGTTATTACGACGGTACTAGCGCGCGCTATACAATGCCATAAGCGTCTTTACCTTTTATGCCTAGAAACGGGCGTATCTAATTTCTCTTCAACACGTATGTATAAACGCGATTAACTCACGTAATATGCGACCCTATTATGGTGTGTGTTTCTTTTCTAATATGTTGAAAAATATTTATAAAATGGCAATCTGTGTATAATTTTTAAAAAATTGTGCTATCTGAAAGAGTTATTTATGCTTATCCCCTAATCCTATAGCGCTCGCATTTTTACAAGACTAAAAATGATGGACAGAAACCTTATACTTTCAAAACAGGTTCGTCGTAAGTGATTTTCTTCTATGTAAAATTGGCTGACTGAGCAATCGTCGAAGTTGTTGTCGAATAATCAATTTCTCAATAACGGTAATCTAATAATGCAGGATGTTAGCGACACGAAACTCGATACTACGTCATCGTGCAATTTATTGTGCAAGACGTTTTTCCAACACGCCGGGCAGCGATAATTGTATAATCTACGTTAATTACGCGTTTTTTCGATATCCGGATTGGAAATCGGCACTGTAAAATAGCAGCGCGATAAAATGACTTTTACGAGCGGTTTCACACGTTCCTACTGCGCATCTCAGTGTTTGAAATTCCTCCGGTGCGCGGTGTTATCATTCTGTGTGGCTTCGCAGTTAACCACTAATTTCTAAACTAACAGTTTAATTACAAAAATTACTGAAGCCATAGAAGACACTACTCCAAATTATTAAAAAATTTTAGTACGGATTTATATTATTATTTGTAATTTGAAACTTTTTAAAAATTTGATTAATTCATATGTATCGCTATAATCAAGATTTATCGCAAAATACCAATAACTGACTTTTATGCAAAAGATTCGCGACCTTCGTAGCTAACGGTATTCACACATAGCTAACACTTCATTCACAACATAATGAGCGGTGATAATCACAATTTAAATATGGTAAGCAAAGAGAGGCATGATTATCCTTCGACTGGCTCGCGCACTATCTTTAGATTCACGGTAAATAGACGACCTGTAACTTTTATTTATCTATGCATAGATCAAAGTTTATATTACCGGCCTTTTTGTTCTCTCTCCGTCATAGGCACTATCGAACTCTCGAATATGAAATTTTTGAGTTAAATATATGACCGATATAATCTACAATTAGAATACTACGTTGGAATGTTATTTAGTGTATTATACAGTGCTGGATATTTTCATTAAAGAAAAAGTTATTCTGAACTTGAAAGAATCTGCACTTATTCTTCGGTAACGGATAAATGTGGGATATCCTGTGGCATACAAGATTAATTCAATTGCTTAGCCGGTTGGAAAAGCACAGGCGGATAAAGAGAGGCACGTCTCGTAGGTGTTCCGAGTGTTTCGATCTGATTCCGTCGACGATAGCGATCTACATTCGAGTTTAATTTCTATTTATATGTCCCATTGTCGCGGGCGGACGCGGAATGGAGATCAATTTCACGCTCAACTAAATCGCGTGCCGCGGTATCGACATGTTGTATTGGGAAATCCTTGAGGCGAATGTCTCTTTTGTTGTTTCGATATAACGACAAATGAAATGCCAGCGTGTACAAAGAGCTACAGAAACTTAATTATAACGCTAGTTAAAATTAGTTGTTAAAGTTGTGAGCAAAAGTACTGTTTTTACGATATTGTAGACGGTTTTTATTCTATTAATTACCCACAAAATCACACTAAACATCGAAAAACGCGTTGTGCTATGGATACATACATTGAATTGTTTTCTCCGTGTCAATTTTTTTTTTCATTAAATGGTTACTGGATATAAAATTTTTATAACAATTTATCATATTAAATTACAATATTGGTTTTTGCTTTTCAATTTCTTCGGAAATATCTCTCTTCCCGATTATTTGTTTTCAAAGAATTCACGTTTGGTTCCACGTGAATTTTCGCATGGCCTCGTTGTCGTCGTAGTGGAGTCGTTACTTCCTGTTGTTGCACCGCGAAAGAGCCATGAAAGAGAGACCGCATCTTCGCGGCGAGAAGATGACAAAAATACGCGTTATTGCTATGGCTCTAGTCGTCATCCGGTGCGGTGATATTTTCGGCGTGCACACATTCATTGAGAAAAGCCTTAATGGGCGGACGGCCGACGTGTGGGCGCGCTCGTGGACATGTTGCGCGTGTGCGTGTGTCCATAGCACACAAATCCGTCGTAATAATCTTTCGAGTATGTACTTTGTCTCTTTAGTACTGTGCGTAACAGACGTTGAATAGACGGAATATCTCGACCTTTGTAGTGTGACATTCGAGTCAGTCATTCCCATTCACTAGAAAGTGGAAAATGAATGGCTAAGCATTGACGTGCCTGAGTCGCTCAAATAGCAAAGAAATCGATCTCCGAGTGTACGGCGTTTCCGGGTTATTAACTATATTTTACAGTACGCACGCATGAATATGCACATTGCTTAATTCCAATCCATTATTCCATTTCGAATATGTTTCGCGTATGCGGCCTTTAGAATTATTTTATATGCAAGTAATGGTTAATGATAAGAACGCTCGTTTAGATATTTTGCTGTACCAAGAAATCGGGAACGAGTGACGATTATAAATTACTTTAAAAGGTAACGCGAGTGTACAAAAATTCGTCGTACAGCTGTCATTGCCGTTTCCGCGCGTTGAAAGTGACAAATGGTCCAAAACATAAAGAGCGCCATTTCTTAGAAGGGCTGACAAACGCACGCGTTCAGGGGTGTTTGAGAAACATGCGTGATATATTGAGCTTTACATGCGTGCTTTATCGGACTCTAAAGCCGCGTTAGATGAAATAGACGGGCATAAAGCATGACGCATAAGCTTTGTAACTTGTTGTTTCACGATACAATCTCGTTTGGAAATGATGACGATGATGATGGAGTTTTACGAGCTCCCGAGCACGTAGAACGCGAGTAAACTGTTTCGAACCGCGGCAGGACGATTCACGAATAACTCTTAAGAAGATCCTGTGGATTGTCAAGATCCGACTTTCCCGTCGCACATGCAGGATGTATCCTTTTCGCCCGCTGTGGTCCGTGTGCCTGCACGGACTTTGACGATGCACATGACTCTTTATCTTTCACTCCTCGCTCTCTTTTCTTAGTTTCCTCCTATTTATATACGATGAAGAGCCTCGTTATAAGGTATCGCGGTTAATATCATGCTTTGAGAAAAAATTGCCGGCAGCAGGAGTTGACGGAAAAACAGGAAATTGATATTAATGCGTCCCGCTAACCCTTCACGTTACTAATAATTGTTATGCGTCCTGTTGTATCGTATTACATCCTCATACTGATAATGTAAGGGTGGCGACTGGCGAGCGGTAATCAATTATTCAAAGCACATCGAAGATTCCAAAAGTTGTATACTTTAAAAGATTCATAAGAATATGTCCTTAGATTAAGAAAAAACTTTCGAGTATTATTTTATCATTTAGCATTATATAAAATCTTTATTGATACATATTAAATTCTTAAAATATTTATTTAAATTAATTAAAAAATGAATAATTCACTGGCAATATCTATATTATAATAATAAAAACATATAAAAACGAATGATTTGTGCAATTTTGCACATAGTTACATTGGAAATATTTTCAAGAAATCTAATAATAGTTGACGCCAAGTTCAATATTATCTATAAAGATCAGAGAGACGAGCACGTTGCACCGGACAGATGCAAACGATCGCATCCGTTGCACGCGGTAGCTGAGACGATAAATTCATAATACGTACAGCTGAATATATCATAATATCGCGCTCCATAATACGGCGAATAGAGGGGGGAGGGGAGAACGATGGGTCGCAATATGCGAATGCACGATTTCTCTATTGTTTACGAGCCATTGTGTCCATAATCGCGGGCCAGAGGCCAAGGAGACGACAATGCGACACGTCGCGTCGCGGCGTTTCTTTCCGTGTGCATCGTGTGCACGGCGCGCGACATTGCAGTCTTATCTGATCCGACACGAGAGAAATGTTTCGTCGCCGGGCAAACAACTCTTTCCCTTTGTCGGCGAGATAAGCTGGATTTTCCCGCGCGGGATTGTTCCGCTTTATTGCACCGCGTACTCGCGAGTATTTATACGCTCCGTTAATGGAATCCCACGTTTCACTTCGCGAGCGATTGTTCGTTTCGATCGCTTTTGGCGAGACCGTGAAAATGAAAGTTAGCGCACGTTGTTGCTACTCTCGAACGCTCTCGCGAGACTTCTTCTTCAGTCTTCCGTAGGTGACAAGTAACGAGGATTTTTATGGCGCAGCCTTACATAGAAGTAAACGGAGCTTGCTTTCGCCGGAAAGTAACGATGATGACGTTTACGGTATGATGAGATCTACTTGGATGAATCAGACTTCAATCCAGTTCTTGTCATTTGTCTGCTTATATGGTAGTTTCTTTGTATAGTTAGATGAAATTTTTAATTTCCCAAAAATTTTAGGTTTTTTTAGTGTATTACGTATTCCATATTTATCTTATAGAATATATAATAAACGAGTATTAAAACACGATGATGTCTATCGTAATAAAGTGTGTAATTTCTTATATAATTACGTCATCCATTCATATAAAGTTAACGAGAGTGTATCACAAGCTAATTATTATAATTGAAATTCTCAACTCGATCGAGCTCATGATATCCAATATAATATCCGCTTCTTGTAGCGTTACCTACAAAATTGAAAGTTACTTTATCTAGTGCACACGTATTTTCCTTATAATCGTTGCGTGCCGATTATAACGAGACACGTGTAAGAGCTTTGAATATCTTATTACAACATTCGTGCGTATATTATACGTCGATGTCGTAAGATAATTTTCTGGCGACATTAATAGATAATCGCAGATGAAAGTGGTCGTACAAGGGCATTAGCCTTGCAAGGACGAGCGCGATCATTATTCACTGCCGTATTCTCGTTGCTACTCGCTGACTTTATGTACTCGCATCTATACATATATGTTCCGGAAAATCTAACGTCTATGTTAAAATACCTATATATACCTATATATATATATATATATTATGTATACATATTTAATCAGACAAGATTTTGTAATATGCATGTAATACGTCGCGAGCGTCGCGTCTCTCTCTTACTCGCACAGTCGTAAAATCAGATATCTGTTAATATAATGTTTTCAAAATTTAACGGGCGCGATAATTATTTCTAGTATCAATTATCTTAGACACGCTGCTTTAATGTAAAAATATTTTTCTGTTACAGATCAACGCAGGGTTACGACTTACAACTCCGCTATTGCGCATCGGCACCGGTGAGTTATTTTTTTATTGCAATATCGAGGCAATATATTTGTAAAATTATATTATAAACGTGAATAAAATGCCTCTATCTATTGCCTCGAAATGGATAGACTCTCTCTCGAGAGTCTAGAAAGTATTTTTATAATTTATGATCCTTTGCCGACTTTTTATATTACACAAGGTTACGCGCACTCAGTAATAGTGATATCTGAATGAGACCGCCGCTTCTCCGGTATATCCTGATTGATAACTTAAATATAAAATCACGGTTCGGTATGTCCAGTCAGTCTACCTACACAATATTTCGCGCTTTTGTCGAGAGAAAATTTCTCGTGGGTGGCTAATTACTGCCCCGGTATTTTGATCTAACGTCGTTAATGCGAGTTTAATTCGTCGTGTAACGCAAATAATATGATATACGTTTCCACAGGTTGCGTCGCGTAATCAAGAAACTAATAATCGATACGCGTATCTTAATTCAATACATTACAGAAATGTACGCGACGACTTATTATTTATTTACGCGATATACATGATTGATAAACTGTACGAATAATAGTAATCGCGTATACGCTATATGATCGGCGCCGCTTTCCATGATGGTGATAAATTCCGAAATGAGTTCTCGTGGGAAAAATTCCGAAATTATAGTTAGAAAATATGTTTGAATTCCAGTTACTTAACGCATAGGTATATCTATAATATTAACGTATTTTTTCCACACAATTTAAAATAACAGACAGATTCAGAAATTGATTCAGAAATTATTTATTTTTTATTTTTCATGTTTTAAGAAGCAAAACCATTTACTTTAGAAAACGTTTGAATAAAAAAGAAAATGTGCGAGGAGCTCGAGACACCTTATAAATACTCAACGAGTAATTAATTTTTGCGGAGGCGTCGCGCATTATGTGTCGCCCCAATTCCTACAACGCGCGTATGGGCGTACTATAATTCGTTATCAGGCGGTCGCGCTTATCAGCGCGACAGAAACACTGGTATATCGATCCAGTTTAGCACTGTCGGATAGACGTACTCCGATGTAAGTTGCGTTCGCGCTTTCCGGTGAGGAATTTCGCGCAATTTATCGACACGTTCGTGCGTTCATCGTTTTTCTGAAATTAGGCCATGGTTTCTGAGCGCGCGGAGTCGCTGACTTTACTTTCCATTCAACGACGACACCGCCGCCGGGTCTCCCTATACTGTACGTGAGTCGCCTCTAAGTGGTCCCTTCGAGCTCGCCGAGGCGGTTTTCTGTCACGAAGAAGAACGTGCTTTCATCTCGATTCGATCGCGACTCGAAGAATTTCCTTTCGCTCGCTCAAAAACTTATTCGCTCTGTTTTCCTCCAGTCGGTTTGTCAAAGGGAAATATTTGATTGGTAAACGATCTACGTGACTCTCGATAAAGATTTCCGAGCAATTGCTTTTATCAGTAAGTAATCATGATATTTCATAACTTGAGATAATACATTTCATTTAAGAAAATTATAACGGGTAGTGCTAAAAACTGTTCAACGTAAGAGACTCGATTGATTTGAATAAAAAGTGAAAGCCGTGCATATATTTTCATATTACATAATGTTTCATAATTATGTGGATGTAATTACATTATTAATTTATGCAAGGTGATACCATCATTTGAAATCAAAGAAAATCGTTGAGCGAAAGTTTTGTTTGGAATTCTGAAGCAGTTGAGAATTCAACTGTAAGATGCATAATAAAAATTAACAAGTACGTTTATTTTATTGATGAATAAATATACCTGTCTATTATCTTGTATTTTTGATATCGCAAAAATACTCGAAAGATTGTTTCCACAGAGATATCTATAGTCTTCAAACTCTTCAAGATATCGATATAAAAGTAATGAATGTATGCGAATATTGCGAATTAATATGAAGCGCGAAGTATTCGCATAAAAGCGGAAGAAATATTAATTCTTATTTATTCTAAAGTTTCTGCGTAGCCTCGAAATTTTTAACGAGCGGCAAGTAACATATCGAGAAGTCGAGAGAGTATATATATATTGTATTTTAAAAAATTCCAACCGGAGACGGTTCGCCGGAAATGCTCGTAAAAATATCCGAGTTTCGACTTACACCGAATATCTTCCGCCTGCGGAACAATTAAAAGTTTGTGGACGAGACGACAGACGAGAAACCGCGGGAGGACGCGCACTGTCGTCAGACCAGAAATCCGGAATACGGAATTAGCTCGCCCGTCGCGGGCGCGTCGTGAAAACCATGTTTAAGGAGGTTTATACCTTTCTGCGGTTTAAAGCGCGACAAACGTTTGACGCCTAAAAGCGCACTCCGCACCATCCGCACCATCCGCGTATAATAATTCTTTCAGCGTACGAACGCAAGGATGATATATTGCGACAGCGGCGTAGCAAATTTTCGAGTCACGCTGATAACTGTCAATTAGTAGAAAAATGCGTACCGCCGAGCTCTGTTTTATTCCACGCATACGTATAATAGATTTGTTCAAAAGTCTTGAATAATTCAATAAATTGCTAAACAGTTGTACAATTAAATAAGTTAACTACAGAGATTGTGTACGAGTTATAGAAAGTATCAAAAAAGGAAAAAAAAGTCTGCGAGAGAAAAGATATTCGCGACTAATTAATCTCTCCATATAACTCGCAATTCTTTGTAAAAGAGAATGACTTCGCATTGCGCGCGACCCTGTTATTAAATGCTAATCGCTACATCTTACTGACTATGATAATAAAGATTTTGTTGCAAACGAACTTTCGCTCAATTGGGAAACGGTTTAAGAAACGAAGACGAAGTGACTGACTATATTAAGGCACGCTACGCGATTCTTGACGAAGGTATGTCAGACGTTTAGAAAATTATGTAATTTTTCCGAGAAACTGTAGCGGCCGTGCGGTTGTGCAATAATTGCAATTAGGGCATGCAGGCAATTGTTCCGACTTTCGCTCGAAAAGTCTATCGCCCTCACAATTCCTTCCTCTTTGCAATGCGTGAATCTCTTCGCGCATACATGACGTTTACGCGTACTAATGTACGGTTTTATTTGCACTCTCAGGATTATGGAAACGCGGATCTGCAAGTACGTCTGACGATCAGCCGGGATCATGGCTCTGACTGTCGTCCCCTCGACCCGCGTTTTCAATGGAAACGGTGAGTCACTTTTAATAAAAGTGCATGCGTCTATAATAGGAGATCGTTGGCCATAATCAAATCAGAAATCACAAGCGCGAAAGTGTAACGATCCATATTATTTTACGTTTGAAAATAATGTGAAATTAAATTAAAATATGAAAAAGAATAGTAATTGTTACTATTATAGCAGATTATTTTTCTTATATAATTTTCTTCACGATAAAAATATATAATTTTTTGTATTATATATACATATGTATACTATATTAGCGTTATTATTATTTTATATAATTCCTAGCTCCCTCTTGTAATTATGTGTAAATAAGAACAAAGGCACCTGACTGAACATATAATTTAGAATCCAACGAGGAATACCGAGATGTGTCGAGGCGGAATTCATTAAGTCATTGCCACATATATTGTGATACTACGAGCGCGAGCGGTATGACACTAAATGGAATCTCCATACTCATCCGACTAACGAACTTGGCGAGATTATTATTACTGTTTCTCTGGATAGTTGCCAATGGTTACAACATATTTCGGTTTACGTTGCACCGCGGCCATTAACCTCGAACAAACGCTCGTTCGACGAAGATGAACAATGCCCGATTGATTTAATTCCAACAATAGATCGGCCAAAAAACTTTTTTCTTGAATCGCGATCGAAACACGGAATGGTTTAATGCTGTCGATTATTCTAACAATTAATTTAATTAATTGCTAAAATATTGATAATTAAATATTGATAATTTAAACTTTTGTATAATATTAATAATTGATTCTATATTGTAGTTTAACATGTCTTTTGAGTATGAAAAATTAATTATTGGATAAAGTAGCATCATTAATCATATACTTTTTCAGCATGCACAATAAATCAATCATGATAAATAATTAATTTAATTTTTAATTTAAATTTAAAAAAGAAATACAGCGCTTTACGAATAAACGGAGCTTGCAGAAATTTTATCTGTGTTATCTTAATAGCGCGGCGCAACCTTGACCAGTTGTCTCAACAGTAAATACGTCTTATCGGAGATAAATATTTAATGAAGTTTTCTGAAGTAAAGCTTTCTCATTTATAGTGGGGACGCAGGCGTATGTTTCCGGTTCGAAATGCCTTTGTTGCCCTTATGGATATCACATCGACCTAGACTTCGTGCGTTATTGCGAAGCCGTCGCGGCCGGAAGCGCCGGAGACAGGCCTAGCACGGAGCGACGCAAGAAGCGAGAACGTCGTAGACAATGTCAATCAATGGAAGTTCTCTTGGGCCTGGTAATTAATTAATGATACTTCTAATTACGTATACTGAAAGCATCATTGTGCGGCGGTTAAGTGAAACCACCGGTTATGTATTATCAGCATACGATTTCCGAATGTTTCCCGTATCAAATGTGTAAATAACACTTGATATCACATTTTAGATTTTTTGCTTTAATAATGTCGTGATAATAGGATTTAATTAAAATTAATCTAGCATTTATTTGACTTAATTAAGTAAGATGGGAATTAATAAATAATAATTGTGCTTGATATATTATGGCCTGATAAAAATAAAAATTGTGAAGGACATAGAACCTCTTACATTTAAATACCTTTTTTAATTCATGTTTACGGTAAAAATTACAATAATTTTAACGAACATTGTATTAAATTACTTCATACTATATCACGCCTAGTTTGTACTCTGTTTCCGTTAAAATTTACCGACTCTGACGATAAACGTGCTCATCGCCAGGGCGACGAAACCGTGAAGATTCAAGATAAATCACTCGACAAAGCGCGGTGCAGTGCACGGACATAATTCACATCGGACGTGGTGAACAGGCATCCTCGTGTTAGATAGTTTCCTTTATTTTTGATTCTAGGTGAGTCCGGCACTGGCGGGCATAGAAGCCGAATTGCCGAAAATATCACAAGAATGTACGACCGCGAACGGGATGACTACTTCGCCGAGATCAAATCATCCACCACCAAGACAGCAGGGAAATTCGCATCCCTCGCCAGTCGTGGATCTCAGCGATGTCGTGGATGACTTCGAGGCGACCCTCAAGCGATCTTGCAGGTCGCCTTCATCGAAAATCTTCAATCGTCGACTTATCACGGAAACCGGTAAGATATCGCTTCTCTCGTCGATAAGAGCGAGAAATATTGCAAACGCTAAATATATATTAAAAATTATTAAAAAATGTCTATAGAACGATAACAATTGTATAGAAATTTTCTAATTGTAATCTTTCTGTTAAAGTATAATCGCGTCAGAAATTTAGCGTTTGCAACATTCGTCTTTCTTGTAGGAACAATAATCATTAAAAATTTATTAACGAAGATTCTTGAGAATTTTATGATCTATATTTCGTGTTAAAGTACCATCTCATCTTTCAATTGTCGGAAGATGAAGAGTTTTGATCTCTGAATTAACGGTAAAATTCACTCGAGTGAATTTATCGCGAAAATCGGATCGTCGCTTTGGAGAAAAAACATCTTTGCGACCGCCGCGAAAGAAATACAATGAATCGCGCGACGAATTAACGGTGGCGGTGAAAGAGCGGAGTAAATAAAAGAGATCTGAATAATTTTTCACGCACATTGGATTTTCTCGCGCTGAATCCGTTCCATCTTAGGATTCTCCATGGCCCAATGACCTGCTATGTACCGAGCAAGTGGTGCGAAGAGAGAAACGGCCCCTTCCGTGTCTTGGGGGCCGCTTTGAAGTCGCTACGGCATCGGAACACGTTAATTATTTCGTTATGCGATGTTATGGGCACCAGTGTTAATAATTTCACGAGTTCTCGCCTACGAAATAAATCGCTGCGGAAATTGAATTGTTCGGAATCATCGACGCGTTAGAAATTACTTGTGCGTAAGCTTTCTGCGTCCAAGGTGATAATTGGACAACACTTCGCCGATCGAAAGTGCGCGGTTATAATTGCGAGGAAGCAAATTAACGAAGATGCAACGCTTCTTTCCGCTGTATTCATGGCATCTTCCGTTACCTTCTACGATGCAAATTCATGCGGCGAATACATTTACTGCTGAATAATTTCGCTTTATTTATCATCTATCATTTTATAGAAATTATGAAAGAGATACGTTCCTTCATTTCGTTTTGCGCTAATTAATTTAATTTGGAACAGTTTCTCTTGTTTTCTTCGATAAATTTTTAAGCACAATTAAAATTAAAACTTCCCCAATTTAAATTAAAATTCCTTATTAATTTCAATTAACTTATCAAAATGAGGAAAAAAGGTGTGCAAAGTGACACACATAGATTTTCCTTTTTTATTATACCTATATGAACTCATAATAAGTGGCTTTTATCACCAATGTACGGTAAAGAATTTTCACGAGAATATTATAAACTCGGAACTTTATAACTTCTTTAAACGTACCGCTTGCGTTTAATTACGAAGATATCGTGCTGTCAGCGTTAAACATTTTATTTCGCAGACTCTTAATTTTATCGGATGTTTTAAAAGTGCTATTCTGGTCACCGTTACTTCTTGTAAACACCTTAAAAAAACGTCTTATCTCGCCTTGAAAAGCCGACTGTCTCGTAGCGGCTCATGTAATATTTTTCAAATTTTTGCATTTTGCAACTAACAAGAGATTCTCTTATAATAAATATAAATGCAATGACATAAATTAATATAATGTAACTGATATTACGGATACTCAATACATATCTATATGTCAACGTTTAATTAAAATGAAATTTTAATGCAAAACACACAGTGCGTATTCGAAATAAATTGTAAACAATAATTATCCATAATTGACAATAAAGTAGTAATTAGATTAATTATAATAAAAATTTATTCTAGCTTTACCAAATAATGATAAGATATATTTAAAACAAATATTTTAAATATTAAAGTACGAAATAAGTTTCGTCAAATAGGAACAAACATTTTTTTTCAAGATAAATATAATAGCACGAAGTTTGGAAGCTACTTCAATGACGAAAGACAAAAAACGTTTATCTCGTAGTTGAGTCAGATGTTTTCACGATTGATTAAGTAATAATACCACCAGTCATTGATACCATTACGATTTTTTATTTTGCCATCAACCACACTTATCCGATAATCTCGAGAGAGAGAACCGCAGCCCACTTCGCACACATTTCACTCTCTCGCTGATTAACACAAAGCTGCTACCTGGGCCGATTATATTCCGCGCGGCGACAATCGCATCCGTTTCTCACGGATCCGAGAGGAGTTCTCCGTTGTGGAGAAAAGAATTCTCTCCTTGTCTCTTTCAACGAGACGACTCAGCTCATTCTTACGCTCATTTTGCGATTTATCGTGCGACCGACGCGACGGCAAGTCGCCGACAACGGAAACGTGTCGCAAGGTGGAAACGACGGTATCTTCTTTTGCCAATCAACTGACGATTAGCATTATACAATCTTCCTAGATACAAGGAACAAGGATGTTTCAAAAAAGGAAAAATGTAAATAAAGAGATTAAGTAAATTGAAGAACTTTTTCGTTTTAATATTTTTAAGCAAATGAATTTAGAATTTAAATCAGTTGTAATAAAACACTTGTGTGTGTAAAAAGATTGTTAATTCTTTTTCAACATTATGTTAATGAAATTCTTATCTGAAAGTGGGTATGTTTGCAATCAAAATGTTTCAACGATAATTTTAACAATATACAAAAAATTTTTGCTTTTACACTTTGTTTTTATTCTTGTATAATATTTTTTCGTTATATGTATTACTAATTAAAATAAACCTTTATATGCACGTATAAAGGATTATTTCTATCTGTCTTTTATCGCTAAATTATTAAACATTCTAATAAAATATGAGAAAAGGAGAGGAAGAAAGTTAGTCAAGTATCAATCAAGTTCTCTAAAGCCGTGACAGACTACGGATTGGAATTGAGATTGGATTGGACCAATTGGAGCAAAGTTCACTAAACTTGAAGTTAGTTTTCTTTATTCTGATTGATTAAATTTCACGCCAATCTCAATCCCAATCCGTATTCTGATCACGGCTTTAAAGATAATAGCAGCAAATATTTCAAAGCAAAAGAAAGTTTTAATAACGTCTATTGTTCCCGCGAAAGAAAGAAATGAATAATAAATCACCCTTCTAACAACGAAAGGAGAGATGTTCGAGATACATCTAGCTAGCTTTAGGGTTAATATCCGCAAAAACGCGCGTTCTAAACCGTCTCAATTAACAGATCTTAAAGTATAATAGCATACTACGTCAATTCGTCTCTCGGAGATCGGATCTAGCGCGCAACAAGCTTCTCCGGCATCGCCCGTCGATTAAATCCCACGTGAAAATAGCGTCGCGGCACGTTCTTGCGGCTTTACGTGCTATTAAATCGCGATTTCAAGATAGCTGGCGGTCGTTTCTCCTTGCGAGCACGTAAAGAAGAAGGACGTACCGTACCGTACCGTACGAGTTCGCGAGGCTCGCGCTGCGGAACGCGGCGTGGAAGCCGCCGGTGCGTGGCTGGAACCACCTGCTTCCGGTTGTTGTACCGGTGGCGGTGCAACCGCCACCGCGTTTTCCACCAGGCGCAACCGTATTACCCCGCGGTTACATTGCCGTTACATCGTTATTGTCCGACCGCCGACGTGCAACACCCTTCGGTATACTATCGCGAATTCGGCAATGTATACACGAAAATACATCGCGCGGTTGTCCAATGTGCACGACAGATATTCGTTTATAACGGATTTCTACGACAACGATACCAATTCGTAAAAAAATAAACGTTTACCACATTATTTACGTATTTTTGGTATATTTAGTATATTTGTTAAATAGCACCCCAGAAGAGAATGCTGATAAAATTAAAAGCAATTAAGTAAGAGGAGAATACATTTCCATATCGTATATTAATGCAATATGATTTCCATAGCGTGTAAATTTTCGAAGCAATTTCCAACCACCATCGTGTCTGATCAAGAAAGCGAAGCGGTGCGTGTCATGGTAATAACGAGATGTTTGTCAGTATCATAAACTGAAGCGAGACGTCCAAGCTTTGCCTCGCCGATCTTAAAATAACCGGCTGCTCTCACACGACAGAGTATTAACGCGATTGAATTTCAGAATTTCAGAATTTCACGTGTAACGTGCGAAATGGTTAGCACGGCAGTCCAGACCGATTGCTCGCGTAGCGTGACTTCACCGTCACCGTTCCTAGCCATTTCGGTGCAACCTTGCTCGGGCAAGGTGGTCACATATGGTCGCCTGCACCTGTCGAGCTAAACACGCGCGCGCGCACACACAACTAGTTGAACTATTTCCGAAGCACGTGCATCGTCTGCATCGAGAACGAACGAAAATAAGATCGTGAAACCGCTGAAGCAATGACGTAAATTTGACGACTACGTAATTGGGAAGGACGTCGCCGTCGCGCGCGGTATATAAATAATATAAGCAAGTCTCGCTGCGGAGAGTTTCGTGTCGTAATCGTGAATATTTATCGTTTGTCATGTTTAAAATCTCGCGCGTCTACCTACGTATGTCGCGGTAATCGCGACAAATAGCCTAATTAATTGCCCGCGGATGGCGATGCTCGCCTGTTTGGCGATTTTGTATTATACAATCTCAAATCTCAACGCGCGTATGCTTAATTCAAGAAATTACATACGTCCGCCAATCAACGTTCAACGATGAATTCTCAGTCTTTATTACACAATTATAGAATATTTTAATTGTGCAGACGTGCACGATCCGGTTTGTAAAATCAAAAAAATTCTTTGCGTACGTCTTCTTAATACAAGTGCATCTCTCTATCAAAGAAACGGTAAAGTCTATTAATTTTCAACATTATAGTAGATAACATCCATTGTTACGTAATCACTAGCCAGGCAATATTAATTAATGACGCGTACGAGCGTATGCGAAAATTGTTAAGGTTCACAGGATACGAACCCTTTCGGGGAGATCATTAATTTTCTACACATCATTAACTATTACTCCGCTTATTTCCCTTCCCACCCTCTCGTACCGAAGCTTCTTTCAAGCACAACGAACACACATAAATCATTGTTTCTCCTTCTCTTGATGCGGCTACAAAAGCGCAAATTTTCGAACGGAATAATTTCACTTTAAATAAAAACTGTTTTCAAGGGACAACACAAATATCTACACAAAGTGACTAAATTGTTGAGCCAAAATTTCTCCGACGTATTTCTCCGTTAATTGGAGTCGATATCACAAAAAATGTAATCATTCGTCATTTTTTCCATAACTTGCCAGCTATTTTAACTTTAATGTTTGGATAATTTTTACGAATTCGCAAAAACGATTGTACATACGATCAAACGCATTTAACGTAACTCGACCGATTGTTATTTCGTTCAGAATTGACTCTTCGAACGATCGAGACCGAGACATTTCACGACATCGAAGCTATTCTCGCGAGCGAGCGAGCAGAGAGACCCGGATACCGCGAAACGCTGGCGCTGTTTTTTCTCGCGATTAGCAAATCGGCGGGGCATCGAAAGAAGAGGCCAACGAAGGAAGAGCGAGGCTCCCGCTCCCGTCCCCCTCTTCCATTCACCTTTAGCGCGAACGGTCGACGCGCTCGCCGAGGCTCGACGGCTCGACGGCATCACAGCAGTCAAACGCAAACTGTCGCCGAAGCGGCGAGGAGCCGCGAGTCGCGAGCAACCGCGACTTATGTATACATATATCGGGGTGCCGGACGCGAACGACCGAGCGAACGAACGAACGAATTTGTTTACCTATATACACGGACACCGGGACACGACGCGATCGCGCCTCTTCGATGTGTTGCCTCGTCGAGCCAATTATATCGCCAATTCCGAGCGACTTTAAAGTCGCCCTCCGAGCGAGCGATCTCCGGGCGACCCAATTCGCCGAAATATAAAGATGGGGAATAAACGAAAATAATACTAACCTCGTAGCGTGGGCGCGCGGCGTCGGCGTCTCGGCGGGCACGGCGACCAGCAGGCTCGGACTCCTCCAGACTCCTCGACGGCTCCGTGTGGTCCGTCATCCGGGGAAATCGGCCGAGATTGCGAGCGAGGACGATTGCGAGAACGATTTCACGACCGACAGTGCGGCGAAAGACCGACGTGGACCGACGATTTCGCAGCGGAGTGTCGTTAACGCGCGACCGTGCGACGACTCGACGCAAGTGCGCTTCATTTTTCGAACGATAGATCCGCGACACTGTGAAGTTGGGCACGGTTCGCCGTAGAAGGACGCGTGTTACCAATCTATGATTTGTGTCCGAATGCTGACTCGCGATTGCATAAGGAGGGGGAGGGCATAGGGGAAAAATATCCCGTTTGAGAGAAGGAACTACCGAATACAAAATATATATCTGATGACTTTGTGAAATTGATAATGAATGAAAACGTAATATTGGCCAATAATTTGTATCCAAAGCATTAGCGCGTGACTCTATAGCTTACTTCCAAAAAAAGAAACAACGGAAGAATGATCGAAAGAAAAAAAGAATAAATTTATAAAATTGGAAATTACGATAATTTATGCATCGAGTACGTCACAAGATAACTCCTGATAGATCGAACGATTGATTGTAACGATGCTAACAGCTAACTTTCATTAATTTACTCGCGAGTATGTTATTAATCGGCGACTCGATATAAAAAAGAATCAATCCTATTCAAAATCGAGCATTCAAATCCGCGACAGCGTGAAGTAAACGACGAAGGACAGCAGGCGACAATTTCAATTGGACGCGTGGGATATACGTGGAATAACGAGTGTTTCGTTCACGGAGATTAAAAAAGCGCATCTCCCTCTGAAAAAGTCAGATAAATTCACAATAGATTCACGACAGCGGCGAGAGATCGACAAACAGCGAGAATGGGGGTAAAGAATTTCATCATGAAGAGGATTCCCTTCTGCAAGATGAAGGCGAAGCGGAAATACCGTGAGTTCATCTCGATAATCGCCCTCCGCGTGGAGATACAAAAGTGTTTCTCTCGTGACATAACTTTGATCTCTCGTATGATATTTGTTTGTCGATTGGTCAATCTCCTTGATCATTTCTAAGTAAAACGGAAAAATGTATGCCAAATAAAATAGAAACGATTGCATCACTGTTTACTTTATCGCGTGGTTTTCTTTTATGCAATTTGATCGCCGCGCCGCGGCCGTGGCGATATGGGCTGCCACTGTTTATCGTCATACCAGTGTGATTAGCGTCACTGGCAGCGGCGCAAGCAATTAACAGATACTTTATCTAACTCCAAACAAGTTGAATTCATTATCAACGAGCGAGCGAGTGATATCTCGCCTCGGGAGATCGAACGACCTCAGAGAGATCGGTCTCTCTTTCTCTCTCTCTCTCGCTCTCTCTTTCTCTTTTTTCCTTTATATGCCGACATTCGATCACGTTGTTATGCGATTCGCGAGCGGCGCGCGATGCCATTTTCCGTATTCGACAAGTGCATCTGTCTGAAACGTGAACGAGCGAAAAATGGAAGTGCCAGGGACGACGACGACGTCGCGGAATCGGAGTGTCAGTGTTTGGAAAGTCCCATTCGCGTTATCGTGACGATCGGTCAAAATGCAATTTAGGAGGCGGGATAGAGAAACAGCTGCATCGTAGCTGCGAACGACCGAACGCTCGCGCATCCTTCATTACAGAGATGAATTGCATCTTTCGATGCAGTCTATAAATTTGCGTTTTTTATTCGTCCAGACTGAAGGAATTTTAATTAAGAAATTTGACCGTAGACTTTGTTTTGTCAAAAATATAATTTTCTGGAATTTTCTCTAAATAAACGCCAGTATTATGATAGAAACTGACTTGGTCTGACACGCGAACACGTAACTCTTGGCACGCAACAGTCGGACGACCGCCTTGTTAATTTCTCTCGCTCCTTCTCGCGACGAATTTATCGCGATCTCATGATCGGCACGCGGTGGTATAACGTTCGTCTCCGCGCGAAACTTTCACGGTGCTGGAGATCGTTTAAGCCTTTTTTTAATTTTGTCTAATCCACATGTGCAATGCGCGTGATGCGTGATTCACCGAGGCGCTTCATCGTTAATATAACGATGCATATATAGGATGTCCTGCAACCTTGCGATCTTAATTTTGATAACAAGTTTCTTCCCAATTTGGAATCGATTTTTCCACGGCAAAACGAAAGAAGACATCGTTTACCGCAACTTTTGATTCAAACACTAAATATCTTTATAATTTTTAATCTCAAAATGAAAGATTGACCCCAAAATCAGTGGTTTTTTCGCCTATTTTTGGTCCCGCGATATTGGAACTGAATTGTGTATTAAATGATACCTTATGACAAGACATCAATCACAAAAAATTTTTAAGTTAAGGTGAGAATTGATTCTAGAGATATGGGAGGTCAAAGTAGTCAAAATTTATTAACTTGTCAGCCCGTACGCTTTAAAGCACGAATTTTTCTTTAATTCAGTCCGATAATTTAAAACTTTGTACCCGGGGGTTTTGCTAGCTGCTGACAATGAATTTGAAGTCAGATTTTTAAAATTTATAATGGCCGATTTAATATGACGGACTATGTATTTAAAAAATGTTTTAATTTCTTTTTGTTGTTGAGTAAATCGATCCATAAGTATGTGTGAAAAATCTGACTTCAAATTCATTGTCAGCAGCTAGCAAAACCCCCGGGTACGAAGTTTTAAATTATCGGACTGAAAGAAAAATTCGTGCTTTAAAGCGTACGGGCTGACAAGTTAATGAATTTTGTCTACTTTGACCTCCCATATCTCTGAAATCAATTCTCACCTCAACTTAAAAATTTTTTGTGATTGATGTCTTGTCATAAGGTATCATTTGACACACAATTCAGTTCCAATATCGCGGGACCAAAAATAAGCGATTTTTGGGGTCACTCTTTCATTACAGCTGCTTGGAAATTAATTGAAGATTACTAATTCTGTTAACTACTTAATCGTTTCTCTAAAGTTAACGAAAGATTAGCTTTTTTCAATCGCTTATAACCCCGGAATTATGGATGCTGAAGAAACGTTTTGCCAAAGACTACGTTAATTAAAATTAAGATTGCAGATTGTGAAATATCTCGTGCAGACACCCTCGTCCGTCACGAATTGCGTGCTGAAAATTCTGCATTGCGACGGCCGAGCCCACGAGTCACGAGGCATATCACGACATTGTCAAAGGAATTTGCCACAACGTCTATCGCATTTCTTCATTGTTCTTTTCGAGATAAGGTTTTGCTCTGTAACGCGGTTGCTCAAGAGCCGATTAAAAAACATTTCGACGAAACAGGTGAACTTAGCTTGTTGTGAATGTTGCATAAGGATCGTATAATGCATAATGACGCAAAACAATTTAATTACTCCTCTTTATATCTATTGTCGACGAATGATGCGTCAAAAAGAGCGATTGCTAAGAGATAACAACGCTATTAATAACTAAAATTAAATACATATTTCTAGGAAATATTCTTGTACGATACTGTTTTGAATTTAACACGTTACAAAACAAAATGGCGCAAAATACCAATATATTAATATTTTTATCTTTTTTTTTTTAACAAGTGATTATCAGTTACGGATTTTATTTCCCAAGATAAGAGAATATGTTTTTCTCAAAATCTCTGCCTCGTAAGGAGGAATCAGTTTAAATTAACTTCCCCTAGTTAAAGAGTTAAAGAAGCCGGAGGGCAGAGTTGATCAAAGAGGGAGGTCGATTAAAGTGGATGTTTCAATATGTTCAGCGCAACTACGTTCTCTCAAGAATTAATAAAATATTTCTTGCAAAAAAAAAATGCGAATAATAAAGCGGATAATTAAGCACGTGGTTTTCCACGACTGATTTTTTTCGCTAGATGGCACAAACGGGACAGCGCCGGCGCCGGTGCAAAATGCAGTCCAGACAGACCAGCCGGCAGATTCCGACAACGCCAGCGTCGGAAGTGGTAACTCGAATCTTAGTACCGGCGCACTTCAGGTATGAAATTTATATTTTACTATTCTTACTTGTATAATTATTACATTATATTGCAATAAATTTATATGAGAAAAAAAATTTGCGTGCGCGATTAAAATTTGAGCAATCGAAAACTGCAAAACGCTAACGTAATAATTTTATCCTTGACATTATGTTATTGAAAATTTCTATATATTGTTTGTTCCCTCTCGCGTCTTGGTTTTATAATTAATTTTTAATAGATATTTCTAATCTCAAGATTGATAATAATTCTCATTTCATTTAGCTTCTAAATTTTATGTACAAACATGTAAATTGGTGTGATTTTGTGAAATGTGGGAATAGGAAGATAGTAATAATATTTTTATGCGTTGCAGAATATCAGGGAACAAATGGCTGCATCTCTGGAACGGATGAAAGAGCTGGAGGAACAGGTCAAGGCGATTCCCATGCTGCAGGTGAGTTCTCACTAATTTCCTATTCTCCCACCTACGCTTTCGTAACGTTCATCGCCCGGCATATAATTTGCACCCATGCGAGCCCGAGCTCTTCCGTTCTAGCGAAACGTTCATGTGTATTCCCGCTGCTTTATCATGATCTCGTTGTTCTTATTACGAAGACACGTCTCGTTATTCGTTCAATGCACAAACGATGCGAAACAATGAAATTTTTTTTTTCACATTACATTTTCAAAGAAATGTTTCGTGTGAACTTGTATTTATATATAGATATTGTATTTATGCAATAATTACTACCATTCTAATGGAATAAACTTGACATAAAAAATAATAAAGCTAAAAAAGATAAAAATCAAGTAAATAGAAAACATACTAATATACAGTCGAGCTGGAACCTTTTGTACGTTTTGTACCTGATAATATTTTTCACGTGAATTTATGTTTATTATTTGCTTTGCAAACTTAATCTAACCGCAGTACTAAAGATTTTTAATGTTTCATTTTTAATCAGTCTTGAATTAATTTTATTTTTGCTTAATATTAAACGTAGAATATTTTATCTATCTATTAATGTATATCTATCTATTAATTGTTCTATCTATTAATGTATGTTAATATTAAAAAACTGATCTGAAAATATAGTTAAAATATTAATCATTAATTCTATTTCTGCAACTTATTGAAAATTGGTGTAATATTTCTATTATTTCCGCAACATGAAAAATCATTATGTTTTCTCACGCGTCGCAATTTTATCAGACTCGATAAAAGCTTACACTATTGCCAAGCTTATCTAACTCCGCGCGTACAATCTCTTTCTTTTTCTCTCGCAGGTGCAAGTCTCGGTATTGAAAGAGGAGAAACGCAATCTCCTGCGGCAAGTGGACGAGCTGAGTAAAACGAATTCCTGCAACGACACCCTGCACAGGCATCGCAGCCAATCATTCTCGGAACAGTGCACCACCCTGCGAAACCTGAAGACCTCTGGAAGCGTATCTACCAGGGACATGGGAACTATGTGCGGCGTGATGACAAGGGACGTTGGGGTATCGTATCAGCCTGTAAGAATTACATTTCCACTTAGTCATCGTACAAACCATTATCTATCTTGTTTGTGTCTAAAAGGCATCTAAAAAAATCTTGAAATTCTAAATGATTTTTTATTAAAATTATTTACTTAAACTTCTATTTAAAATATTCTTCTATCTAATTTTATGAACTTAATTTATCTCTTCTTAATCTCTTTTATCTGTCAATTTTAGAAAATAATAAAAGATTAAAATTAAAGATCAGCATTATTATATAAAGTTGTTAGACAAGTGTTAATACTTGAACTGCTGTTTGATCACATACGAAATCTTTAGATTACATCCCTAATTTTTTAACTGAAGCAACCTCTCGTTGAATTATTCGTCGATTTATGTATATCCAGAAGTGAGTGGCGATTGCTTTTCTAATTAGAAGTGAAAATCGGAATTTAAATGGCGATACATAATTTTGCCGTGTGCTCCAGTTGCTTCGCGTGTCGTTTTTTTACGTCGCCGGAGCCGAGCGACTTTCGTGCGCGTGTACATATTTCGCGTAAATATTTATAAATAATACGTCGAGATTGAAGATTAAAAATATAGTAATTGCAATATGTATCCACTTTTCAATACTATGTTGCGTTTTATTCTGAAACTTCCCAGATATGTCATCGGCAATATAATCTGCTCGGTATGCAATGGTTCGTAATAATTAAGGCGATTAACAATATATATATTCAAAATCGATATTATGCCATTTTATGTAATAGAATGTAGCAATTATCTCGACATTAATTAGTGCTAATTTACAAGGAAATAAGTAAAAAATGATTCTGAGCGAAAATACTTTAATCAGCTGTATCTAATTTTATCGGAAATTATTATGTCAATTTAATGATCGCTACAGGTTCGAACGAGAGACGTCGGTATAATAACAACAAGCACGCCGATCAAGCCATCGCTACAAAAAAGTCATCTGCGAATCGAGGAGATTGTGCCCGAGATCCAGGACCAGAGTACCGTGCTGGCAGACGAGACATCGTCAAACCTCTCGAACTTATACGACTTCCAGCATCGTACCTGGAAATCGAGTTTGACTCGCAGTCAACTAATGTTGGAGGAAAATCTGCCGAAAGTACGAAGGAGGCAGCTAACGAGAACTCCTCTTCAAGTGGAATCGATACCACCCAACGAAAACGATCCGATCAATCGCAAAATCATGAAGAAAACGCGGGACTTCGGTATCAATACGGAGAACAAGCCCAAGAGTCTTCAGTGCAGTCATTTCCTAATCGAAGATATCGCACCGGAAGCGAAAAAAGAGATCAAGAAGCGTTCCTGCGGCACATCAACGAGATTGGGTATGAAGGATGTCCTGACGAATGAGGATGCTGAATTGCTCGCGGAACATAGTCTGAAAAATTACAAGAATAGCCTGGTGAAAGACACTTCCTCCAAGGGCATTCAATGCAGCCCGGAAACACTCAAAGTCGCCGAAAAGCGAGATCAGATGGTCCAGGTGACGGAATTGTTCAGAATGCGTTCACACGTGGGCGTAACCGCCAAGCCGACGACATCGGAGGTCGGAATCGAGGTCAGATTCGGTTCTTGTACTAGGAGCGTGTGCGTCGGACCGGATCCTGTGGCGGTGCAGCCACCGGTGTCGTTGAACTCGATGAACTCGAGGAGTCACTCGTTCAATTACGGCGATAGGCGGACGAAAACAAAAGCCAGCAAATCGGTAGCGGTGATGGTGGAGGATCTGGTGAGAACCATCACTCGCGGCACCGATACGTCTGGTCTCACGCCAAGATGCCGAGATTTCGGCACCTCGACGATGAAGAAGACGTTGGTCGACGTGTCGGTCGGTGACTCGGTGAGGCCGCATATCTCGATCTCCTGCGCGGCGAATTATTGCGACAACTGCAAGGAGACGATCAAAAGTCTGGCGAAGCAGATCGCGAACAATGCGGAGAACAGCCTGAATCATCAGAACAGCAATATGGTATCTAGGATCCCGAGGCCATCTCATATTCCCTTGAATACCAGCGATCATAGAAGGCAGTACAAGCGCCAGGACACCTACACGAAAATTCCAGCCGTCGGGATGATAAGATACGACACGGACAATAAAGAGCAGTACGACAGCAGCAACCGGTTGGTCATTTGGGATTACATTTTTATTTTATCTTATCTTTTATGAGATATTGGAGAAAGAATAGTGAGATTGTATAAGAGATTAAGAATTTAGCATTTTTATCGCAAAATGATCTCCAATCTATGAAAAATAAATTGTTAATTGTATCTAACTTATTGTGCAAAAAATAATGAATTAAGGGAATAAATTAATTTATCCTATGATCGACACATGAAGCTTTATGGAATATAGATTATTTACTTGCGGAAAATTTTACAGATTGCATGTAATTAATTTTTTGCTATGCTTAATTCTTAATCTATCATGTTTTAAACTTAGTTCCAAACTAGTAGATTCAGTATATTGAACCATTTACCCCTTCAATACTCGATCCACCCCTCGATCCTTCCCGCTCGACTACGCTTCACGCCATCTGTTATTTCCGTGGTCGAAGGTCGCTGTTGCAAGGGGGTTGTTTCGCGCTAAAGGGGGTGGGAAGAGGGTTGCACGAGACCAGTTGCAAAGCCGCGCATGACGTACTTCGTGCCGGCCGAGCGTGCCGGATAGTTTGTTGTTCTTTTTTGAGTCCATGGTTGCGCGCGTGTCGAACTGCCGAGTGCGTCATCGAGTCTTCTTCCTGGCACGCTCCAACCACGACATAAATATCGCGACGGAAGACGGAAGTCGGATATCGTTGCGCGTCCCGCGTCGTATTGGCGGTCTTGCAATGCTGAACGAGTAAACGCATCCTCGATCTCGACAGATCGATGCTGCAGCAGCAGCAACAGCAGCCGCAGCGAGCCGCTCCGCGTTTATTCAGCGATCTCGAAGTCTCCGATATCCCGCCTTGTCCGGCCACGGAAGGGTAACGTCTCTCCCGCCATAATCTGATCTGATATCTTGCTTCTATTTACAGCACCACGCTCATTTTGCCATTAATGTCCTTGGTATTGTGTTGAATTTTTATATTTAATATTTAAATTTTAATATTAATAGCCAATATTACACTAGCATGGCTTGACGATATATTTTTATAGTTCAGAGATCTTTTTTATTTAAGATTTGGAATTCAACCTTTTTGATTGTGCCAATTATTAGATTTTATTAGATAGTTTTCATAATCTCCCTTACATAACAATGTATAAAGAAATAATAATTAACTCTTTAGTAAAAGACTGGTTGTATGTGTGTATCTACCAAACATTTTAAAAAATAGATAGAGAAAGAAATGTTTTTTTTCTCTCGTAGCATTCAACAATTGCAATCCGAAAGAACCAAGGATGAGAAGATTGCGACAGAAGAGATGCGTAACATGGAGAAGGAGGCGGATAATGATGAGAAATCCGAGCTACCAGAATCGGCTCTGTTTCAACCAATTCAAGACAAGCCCAGGAAAAAGGTCGAACCCTCGAAAGAGATGCAAGCCGCCATGAAGGTGCTCAACGATAGTATCAAGAAGTCACCTAGCAGAAATATCTCTCATCAGCTTAAGAACGCTACCAATATTATACAGCAAGAATGGTTCAAAATATCCAGCACATCTAGCGCGAATCCGTTAGATGTCGAGGATTATTTGGATCGTTTCGAGGAATGCTCCAGCACTCTACTGGAGTACATTGTCAACATGACGGACACCAGTGGAAATACAGCGATGCACTACGCGGTCTCTCATGGCAATTTCGACGTGGTGTCTATATTGTTAGATTCGAAAGTCTGCGACATTAATAAGGCGAACGTGGCTGGTTACACGGCTGTGATGTTAGCTGCTCTGGCAGAAGTCAGAAATTCCACGCACGCCTCCGTGGCGAATAGGTTGTTTCAGCTTGCCGATGTCAACATCCGAGCAAAATTGGTAAGCTCTCTACTACACTGTAATAAATATAATAGGAGCACCATGTATAAAAATTCTCTCCTATTTTTCCTCAAATATTTTTATAATTCTTTAATTTTGTTTTGCGTAACAGCATGGGCAAACTGCGCTGATGTTGGCGGTATCGCACGGACGCAAGGATATGACGCAACTGCTCCTGGATGCCGGAGCGGCGGTTAATATCCAGGATGAAGACGGTAGCACCGCGCTGATGTGCGCTGCGGAACATGGCCACACGGACATCGTGAGATTGCTTCTCGCGCATCCGGACTGCGATCCGTCTATCGTCGACGTGGACGGCAGCTCGGCCCTGAAGATCGCTCTGGAGGCGGGTAACCGTGATATTGGAGTGCTACTTTACGCTCACGAGCACGTTAATCGGGGCATCAGTCCATATTCGACTCTAAGACGAAGCAGAAGAGGTTCCAAGCCGACGACGCCCACTGGACCGTCTCCATCGGCTCCAGTTAGTCCAGCGCCATCGCGACGTATTCATTCGTCCAGCGTTTCTCTGAACACATCAAAATATTCCAAATAATTCCGATAGTAGATTCTTTGTACGATTTTCTTATAGATTCATCCATCATGATTTTTCTCTTCAGACATTATTTCAAACGTAATAGTAATTGGCAAACGAGTCACAGTATAACTGAAACTTTATATTTATACGATCATTTTTATTCTTCTATAAGTTATCCTTATATTTATGATGTATATTCTTATATTCATCATATGACGATACGTTGAAGACCTCTTGCCTAACGATCGATTCGTTTCGATAGAACTGTATTGTATAATTTAAGAAGTCAAGAACGATGCTCAACACTGTATATATCTATTCAGGGTAACGTTGGAAAAATCTTGTAGTTTAGTTTATAGCGATAATCTAGAAATAGTCCATCGTAGGTGCTGTCAGACATTTTGACGAATCTTTCATAAATTCTCTGTAAATTTTATACGACTATAATTGTAGCACATCGTCTGAGGATACAATTTTTCTCTTAGGCGGGTTGCGGAAGTACAAAATGTTTAATATCCATGACGATACAATCCACAGCAAAGAATCGGTCGATTTTTTGTGTTTTTCTTTTTGAGTTCTTTTTGAGTCTGTGGCATTGAACATTCCAAAAGAAAATGATCGTCAATCCGAATTTCTTACGGTAGAAATTTATACAATATTTCCCAAATTTCAGGCCTAATCTCAAATTAGGGATCAAATCATCAATATCGTGTGTGTGTATATATATATTGTATATGTATAATATATACACACACGATATATTATATATACAAGTACACCGATATGCGTAGAGAAACATTACGTAGCAATATATGTAATGAATGTATATGTTACAACAGTGTGAGATTTTTACGATTCAATGATTTACAGCGTTTTCACGCGCGAGCGACATCAAACGTACTTATCACTGTTTTACGTTAAGATAGAGAGATATTAGATAATGAAAATTATATAAAAAAACAGTATATCTATAGTTGTGAAACGCGCGATCGTCGAAAGATTTACGAATGCAAAAATTATATGTTTTTGGACTTAATTGTTAACGATTTTCATATCGAGAATTATACGCGATCATATCGAGATGTTAATATACGTTTATTTAACGAATCGTCAACACGAGCATTAAGAATCGCGTTCCATTTACGTAAAGAAAAAATAAATACGTTGAGCGTTTTTCTTATAAGGTTGTGAATAGATAGAGTTGTAATTAAATTATTTAAGTTCTAGGAAAGTCAGAGATCCAATAGTTTAATGTTAAGTGTTTCTCCGTCTTCGAGAGTAATTCTATGACGATTGTTGGCGTGAGACATAATTGTCTGTATATCGAACGTGTAAGCAATGTATGAAACACATTGATACCGTAGAAATCTAGAAAGTAGAAAAGTACTCCTTATTGTTTGTGCCTTTACATTTAATATATATAATACTATTAATAATATACTGAAATATGATTCTCCAAATGCCCCTTGTCCATAATCAATTTAATATTTTATAAGGAAAAAATATTTTTTAACAGAATAGAAATCTTAAAAGCGTATATTTATAAAATTAATAAAGACAATATATCAAGATAAATCTCCCATCGAGGGACTATCAATTCTGAACTTCATGATCAATTATGAAATAAATGTAGAGTATTGACGTTATCAATTGTCGATAGAAAAATATTTCTTTGCCAACATATCTGAACAATTGATATATGATTATAAGCTACGAAACGTCAGACTAATAATAAATCATAAAAAATATTATAATATGAGCTAATCGTCAAGGTTTTAACAGCCACGTGAATTTCTATAGGTGGTCGGTTTTTAATGATACTTGTCGATGACCTAGCTTTAATTTACTCATCGTTCGTATCACTCGTAGCAGAGAGATAGTCATATTCACTATTACACGTCACTACAATCGTGACGTTGACATATATTTTCTATTTTCCGGCTATCTGTAGTTTCTATATAACTGGTATAAATTGCAAACTTTATATTAAAAAGCGTTGGACAGATTTTTTTGGATAAATTATACGAATGTCTTGTCTGTTTGAGGTTATACACTTATACATGAATATTTTCAGTTCGAGTGTCGTCGTTTAATACAGTTTGCTCGAGCAACATATTTTTCCTGAAACAATTATTATTGCTGTTTAACTGGGTAAGTCTATTTTATCATAAGTATTTTATTATATTTATATAAGGATAAATAATAAGTTGACCACAATGTATTTTTTTTTTCCAGATAAAGTCAGATTGAAATATTTTTCAAGTTTCTAAAGGTGTTTCGTAGGATAATAATTTTCTTCCGCATCTGTTTATCAACTAAGCTATCAAGATTACTAACAAAATGCGACGTTCTCATTCAGGTAAGTTGACATCTGTTAGCAAATGCGTTAATCGATTGTTATTTTATATAATGTACTTTTTTAAATGTACTATTACAAATATAATATCTTACATATAATATAATTTCCTTATTTCCAGGGGGTTACGGCTATGAGCCATTACCAAGTACATCTACTCAAAATGTTATGAAAGACGAGAACGAAAGAATGACTGAAGAATTGCGGGATAAAATACATGCTTTGAAATCATTATCCATTGACATTGGCACCGAAGTAAAATATCAAGATAAAGTGCTCAGAGGCATGGTTAGTTGGTCAGCTTGTCTAAGATACGTTTACGCAATTTTTCATGTCACCTTAAACATAAGAAATAATATGAATTTATATTTTAGGATGATGACTTTGAAAGGACAAGTGGTTCCTTATCTGGTTCTGTAGCGCGTGTTTTGCGTTTAGCAAAGGCAGGCCATAATTATTACATCTTATATTTGTTCCTTTTTTCTATAGCAGTATTTTTTGTGTTGTGGATAGTTTTGAAGTTCAAATGATTGTATATAAGATCTCTAGCTAAGGTGAAATGTATATATATAAACACGTAACTAGGCTAAAAGTAGATATTTTAAATCAGTTATTTAACTAGCTTAAATCTTTTGCATTATTTCGTCGTACAGAAAACTTTACTCATTTTATAAAATAACTTATACGCATTATTATGTTGTTCATATTGAAACAAAGTTGTTAAGAAAGATTTTAGCCAAGTATAGCGAGAGGTGGCATATACGCTTGGAAGAAAGAAATAAATATTTTTTTATAAATACGTTGGTGTATTTAAGAAAGAAATTGAATTTATAAATAATAAAAGCAAAAAAATGTATTTGTATTTTTTTTAATATCCTTTTTGTTTTTCGTTGTAAATTCTGAATTTTTCTTTTGTCAATGGGCGCGTTTAGCAGAACAAACCGCTCAGTAGCAATCGAACGTGATTGGCTCTTACTTTTAGAACCAACCAATCAACGCAGATTGTTGATAAGACGAAACTCAACAGTTGTGTCTGCTGAACGCGCCCAATGATTAGTTTATTATCATGGAACTATATTTTACTAGATGATAAGAGCGCCTCTTTTCTTTACACTCTAGTTTGATGTTGCCGACACTGCGCGCATGTGTGTTCATGGACTCGTAAACACGTGTTTTTAAATCTATAGGTTAG
The DNA here is from genome assembly GCF_030848805.1 of Temnothorax longispinosus. Taxonomy (NCBI): domain Eukaryota; kingdom Metazoa; phylum Arthropoda; class Insecta; order Hymenoptera; family Formicidae; genus Temnothorax; species Temnothorax longispinosus. The sequence continues at coordinate 14,062,482 of NC_092365.1, read as the reverse complement.
AAACGCACTAAACGCAGTGCACTCTCGAACGGTCGAATCTGGTCGAATCTCTTGAACGCTTACGATCTTAACAGAGAGCAACAGAGTTCTACAAGATGAAGATTAAAACATTGCGAAGAAATCTTCTGAGTCGACCCAAAGAGGAAAATAACGTGGTGGACGATCAACCGAGTACTTCGACAGATAAAACTTCGGAAGTTTTGCTGCCGTCTGACAGTAACTTCAATCACATCAAATGTAAGGCGGTGAGATACGAGAAATGTCAGCAATTGATGAAGGAACGAGCGAAGGCAAAGAAGCAGGCGAAGAAGGCAAGGATACAGGAGGGTGCTCCGAAACAGGTGCCCCATACTTTAGAGAGTCTGCGAGAGAAGGATGAGACTACGATAGTAGGTGATCTGGATGACGAGGCGAATGAGGAGCTCAAAGCTGAGTGTGAGCATGACGAATTTGCTGCCTATTATAAGCAGGAGTATGAGCCTAAAGTGCTCATTACGTACGCCGATAATCCAAACAGAAAAACGAGAATTTTTGGCAGAGAGCTCACGAGAATGATACCTAATTCTATTTCGCTGTATAGAAATCGTTCTGGCGTTAAAAAAATGGTCAAGAGTGCTATCGCCAGAAACTTCACTGACATAGTAATCGTTAATGAGGATCAATGCAAGCCAAGTATCCTTTTTGTGAAATTACAAATTTATACTAGATAATGTAACAGTTTTATTTGTAGTAATAACTAATGTTATAAGTAACTAATAAGTAACTAATATTTTATTTGCCCAACATATTTTTTAGCTAAATTGGCTGATAGGGAACTATTAGAAGTTTTAGAAATTTTTTAGGAAGCAACTCATTTAATGTCACTTAACAAACTTACATTTGCATTGTATAAGATACATTAAGCTAATTTAAGTTATTTTTATCTTGAAATAGTTTTCCTTAAATATAAATGTTAGATGGAATGTTGATCATTCATCTGCCTGATGGTCCTACTGCCCACTTCAAGCTCAGTAATGTCAAGTTAACAACGGACTTGAAGCGCAGCCATAAAGAGATCACAGAACACCGACCAGAAGTTATTCTCAATAACTTTACCACGCGCTTAGGTTTTACCATCGGCAGAATGCTGGGAGCATTGTTTCATTATCAGCCAGAATTTAAAGGAAGGAGAGCAGTGACATTTCACAATCAAAGAGATTACATATTTTTCAGGCATCATAGGTAATTCTGTAGCGATTTTAATTCTTACTATTCTTAGTGGATTCCAAATATTTTGGTGGAAGTTTATATGACTGTACATAGGAGCATCTATTAAAATTAAAGAATTTATGAAGGTGTTGAAGTTATTGATTTATGTGTAGATTTTATTTTTTGTATTTAATTATATTAATCACAGACTTATGACATGACATTTTTAGAACTTATAACGAAGATTAACAATAATACAAACTATATATAATCTAAATCGAATATGAATTATTTTGCAGATACGAGTTTAATCTCAAGACTGGAAAACCGAGATTACGAGAATTAGGTCCACGATTTACTTTGAAATTAAGATCGCTGCAGCATGGAACATTCGACAGTAAATATGGTGATTACGAGTGGATTATACAAGGTCGCAGACACGATATGGAAACAAGCAGAAGAAAGTTCTTTTTGTGAATTTTATATATTGGAGTTTATTAGGAGGGAAATAATTTGTTGAAATAAAATTAATCTGATTACATACCAAACACGTAAATAAACTTTATTAATTTCCTCGTACAAAAATATGAATTTATATCACACTTATGAAAACAGAACATCTAATTGGTCAAAGACTTTTCAGTCGATCGAGTAGATGAGTCTTTATCGTATTTATCTTTCGGATAACTATATTGCTTGGCCATCCGCGGTTTGAAACTATCGCGAGATATTTGAGTGCGGTTTAGAACATAAACTGCAGCTGGAAGGCCTCCTATGTTTACACCAATTATTTTAGTCACCCAGAATAAATCGCCAGCTGCCATCAAAGCCTAAAATGAATAACAGAATTTGTCTTCGGATTGCAGTAAAATATTTTACCTTAATTAATTCTTTTTTAAATGAATATTTTAACTCTCGCACATAATTATAATAAAAACTTACGTCTTTAAAGTTATATCTGTCATATGTGAGTAGAACTATTCGTCCGTTTGATTTTACTGTTCGACCAAGTTCTAGCAAAAATTGCTTATAAAAAATCTTATTGTATGACTTATTTCCACTTCTTTTACCAAACGGCTGTAAATTGTCAAGAAAATAATTATTCCTTATAAAAAGGATATAAAAATATTTAAAAGTCGACTATAAAAATGGAACAAAGTTTTTTGAAATATTAATTTCTATACCATATCAGTAACGATAATATCGACAAGAGAATCTTTGAATGGCAATTTAGAAGCGGTCCATTGTACGAGATCTATTTTATATCCAACGGTTGAAGCATCCATATTCGACTTTGTTCTATCCACAGCTCTAGAATCATTATCGCCGCATAAGACGTACGAGTGTGGATAAGCTAGTGTTGCCTGAAATTTGTGTATGAATAGAAATCTATCAAACTATTAATTTTATCATTGTAAATATGCAATACCTCTATGGGAATAGAACCTCCTCCACACATAGGATCTACTATTATATCTCCTGGCTTAGGATTTGCTAATTTTAGCAAATTGTAACATATAGTTGATCTAAGGGTAGTTGGCCCAAAATTTATTATGTTTCTGTTATGCATAGATTTGTGTGTTACGCGAAAATGCGTTGTTAGTTGATCTGAAACATTTTGAAATAATTAATATTTAATAATAAACAGCTTTCGTAGTTCGCCAGTGATAAATAAATATATTTCAGTTTCTCGACTTAACTGGCAAAGTTTCGTACATCAAATTTTGCACGACGTTTCGGCCCTTGGTTTGGGCCCTTATCAAGTGACTAAATCATCTATAAGACTCGTCGTATAAGACTCGACGAGTCTTATAGATGATTTAGTCACTTGATAAAGGCCCAAACCAAGGGCCGAAACGTCGTGCGAAATTTGATGTACGAAACTTTGCCAGTTAAGTCGAGAAACTGAAATATATTAATATTTAACTTATCATTATTAATACCCAGTTAATCGATTCTTGGAGATATTATAAAACTTAATATGCATTTCTTGTTAAAATTTTTTACCATTTATCAATTTGCAGACAACTTCTAGATGATACATGGATAAGTCCACTATCCAATGAAATTTATCCTGCAATACCTCTCCAATAACTGTAGCGACATCCTTAGATTCAACCGCATGTTTACCATTTCTCTCACACGTTACTCTATATTTAAGTACATCACTTTCGTCAGATTTTGAAGGATCTTGTCCCCTTTTTTTTCCTTTCTCTTCTTTCATCTCCGATACGTTCCAATCGAGGGGATCTTTTTCCTCTTTTTCTTTGTTACGCATCTCTAACAGCTTTGCTCTGGCTACAAGATCGTGCTCTTTAGCCACAACGTATTCTTCAATCGTTGGATAAAGTTTTCCTTTGAAATTTGTTATGCATTTCCATGCTTCGAGAGTCTTCTTCCATCTATTAACTGAGTTTGAGAACATGTCTAAATTTCTTATATACCGTAAGTCTGCTTCTTTGTCATTGGTAAGTGATAAGCTTCCATTATCAGCCACTATGAATACATGATCTATTGATCTCATTTGTTGAACCTACAATATTTATGGCACAATGTAACATAAACATGGTGATTTTTGCGACCATATTAAAAAAAATTAATCTGGATTGCGTGGAAGAGTACTTTTGGAAACTGGTCCCGATCAATATTAAAATAAAATCTTCCCCGTTGTTTGACCACCCGAACATCTTTGTTGAATATCTCCCTGCATTCGTCGATCGCTTCCCATTCGAAACCTGCGTCATCGTTGTTGTAGGTTATGTTTGAGAAACACGTGGATTTCTCTTTATTTTACGGACTTAACAAATAATTTCGTACCTGTATCCACAGTGACTCCGATCGTAAAAATATTGTCGTTATCAACTGACTCTGAAAAGAGTTCGCTCACAGATTCGCAGACACTCATCGCTGAAATTCTCTAGTTAGCCCTCGAGAAAAATACGTACCGTACATCTACCTGAGAGCTGAGACTGCCTGAAACAATTGAAACTGGCTGGGTCGCACACATGATAAACGTTGCGCATGACTTGATTTTAAAATATTTATACGTGTTTAAAATTTACGTGTTTATCGAAGAGAGTTGTTAGAAAAGTTAAGGAAAAATTAAAACTTTAATTAATTTGATCTTTCGATCCTGTATATTTATGTTTTAATATTTGTAGACGGAATGATTTTTATAATCATAAAAAATTAGCTTTATTGATATTCTAAAGTATCGATCAAAATTTTATATATTTTAATAAATGTTTTTTTTTAATTACTTATTTATGTTACTAATATAAGATAATATTCGAACGAATAATATATATTTTCGGATATAGAATTTTATGAATTCGCTAATATCAAGCTTAATTTCAATTTTTATTCGAATTTTGTTCCTATTTTCTTGTGCGAAATTATGAGGAATAATCAAATTAAATTAAAATATATTAGAGTCGATAGAAATAGCAGCGCTAAGGTGAACGACACAAAATGCCTCTTTGCAATAAACAGGTATCATAATGATGGGTCATCCACCTAGAGACAGACACGTCTCTTTTAATGACAGTTATATCAATAAGTATTTTTGGTACATACGTGCAGTTGCATAAACTTGCACGTTGCGGCGAACATTATAAATGGACCTGCATCGGATATGCAGACGACGTTATACCTTTTCGCGCTGTCAACTAACGTGACCGCGTCCGGCAGGGCCGAGAGCGCTTTCCCGTGTTTTAATCTATTTCATTAATTAACGAAATTTACTCCGACACTCGCGACCGGGACGTATATTCCGCCTCTGCGACGACAGACAATAAAATCGATGCTATTTTATAATGCCGATAGAAGATGTACCGTCGCATGCCACTAATTGTTAAGCGCAAATCGAACGCTATTGTTAGCCCGCAAGCATAATTTTGCGATTAATTAAAAATTTATCTGACGCAGAACGTTGGCCAAAACTGAAATATACGGATAACATTCGGCAAATCTTTTTTTTATCTTCTTTACGCTTCAGTTCACCTGTCAAGTTGCAAAAATATTGAATTATTTGAATCACTCACGTTAATTTATCTCTTCCTCTCTCTTGGATAATATATTTTTATTATCATCCCGCCAATTAATAGACTAATATGGATAGTATTATACAAGCGATGATGAAATACTTCATGATACGAATTAAATTTGTTATTTTTATCGCCGAGAGAGATACATAATATTCGAAATTTGAGAAGCAGCAATTTTTAATAATAATTCCACGTAAATTAGCGTAAATTAGTGTTATGTAAAATAATTTATTATGGAATGCTAGTGACGCGCATCCTCCATTTATCGCGCTGTTGTTATTTAGAGGCGGATAACTATATTCGGAGCGGATTCTTTTTTTCCCGATCGACAAACGTTCGCGATCTTTATGTAGCTCGGCTCATTCAAGGTTCAGGCGCTTGCAGCGCGAGCGGTTCAATAACCCTTTACCGTGGCGCATGAATATTCAGCGAAAGCGCATTGGGCGTCCATCGTAAGTGCCAATTTCAACTTTGTGCGCGCATCGTCTCTATGACTGAAATCCAGTTCCTCCGCCTCGCGAGAGTCGCGAGACCGGACCAGACCGGCAGACCCCGGTCACCCCGGACCGGACCGGACGGCTGGACGTTCGCGACGTGAAGGCTCATATTTCAGTCGGTCATCGTAAGGCACCAAATGTCAAACGCACAGACAGACAGACCGCGAAGGGAGATACGCGAGGCGTCGTGCAGCCGGCTATAAATCAGCTCCGCCAATTCTCGGTTTCCCGATTTTTCCTCTCACGTTTCCTCGTGTATCTCCAAACAGTCCAAACAATACAAACGATAGAAATAACGATACAAGACTTGCCTTATTTCAGCAGGATACAGCACGGAAGATTTTATCTTTCTATGCGCTTTTAATACATAATGTCACGATTACGTTAAGTCCCAAAGTAGTTATCGTTCTAATTTAATATTATTAATTGTAAGACAGGCGATTCTGTAATGAACGTGACGGATTCAACGTCGAGTCATCTCACGTTACGTCGTACGAGTGATTCGCGGAGTACCGAATGTTATCTATCTTGCATGCTAATTTGCATTAGCCCGACGTATATCATCTTGGACAAATATATCTAATAGTTATGCACCCTTAAGTAAGAATAATCGACGAACCTAAGGTCGTTCCACGTGTGAATCTTCAGCGGATTTGAATAATAGAACGTCATTCGATCAATAAGAAATTAATATTCAGCGAAGCGTAGTAGTAGACCTCGTGAATATAACACGAGGCACTTATTTTAAAAATCGCTTTCGAAACCTTATGAATTTCAATGAAAACTCGATAAAATTTTTGATATTGAAACTTCATACAACGTAGTTTAATGACACAATACAAGTAATTTTCTATTTTTAATTACTCGAATTATGTATATTACAGTAACAAGTTAACAATGCACTACGTAAGTTTATTAATTGTCACAATCATTAATTGATACGCGATAAGTACCTGCACTAATATTTTAACGGCAATAACAATCGATAACTACTATCAAAATAAATAAGAAATCGGCGCATCTCTTTGTCTTCTTCGTCCCTTTACGTCCTCAACATCTTCGAAGCAGATAGTGGGCGCGCGAACTGGGACACGTGGAAATAAATACGTAATTCCCTGATATTCATAGACGATCGATCGGTATCCTGAAATTAGACTCATCATCGCCAATGGCGAATGGTGGCGAAAGAGAAAAAGAGAAAGAGAGAGCAAGAAACGGTGAAAATCCATCGCAGCGACGGATTCTGCATCTTCTTCGACTCTCCCGGGTCATGTCGGGTCGAAAGTTCGCCAGGGCACGGCCCCCCTATACATAGAAGCAACCAAGCTGCTCCTCCTGCTGCCGCCGCTGCCGATGCTGCTGATGCTGCTGATGCTGATGCTGATGCTGCTGCTGCTGCTGCTGTAGTTGCTGCTGCTTCTACTGCTGCTGGCTGCTGCCGCTGCTCCTCTTTCTCTTTCGCTCTTTCTCTCCGCGCCGCGTGGCATCCCGTGGGCTGACAGGTGAAGTCGGGCACCTGAAATATTCATCGGACGCTGGGTTGAACGAGGCGCGACCGAATGTCAATCTGTCAACCTGCTTCCAGCTTGCTATGTATCCGCGAATCCTGCATTCTCGTGTGTGTGCATTCGGGTACGAGGCGCGCGTGTATACTCGATTATTCGCGACACACACACACACACACACGTATACCGACACACAGATGCGTCTCCTCCCGTTTTGGTTATATTGGCAATTATATGAAAAGATGAGATCGATTCAGCGACGAATGCAGATTTCACATTCGCGAACGTGCCTGACGGCCGCGAGTCGCGATATGCATATCGTTTTTACGCTTTATCTGTCTCGTCGTTATCTGAGAGATGATAATCGTAGTGTCAACGAACTTTCTTATACTTATTGCACCGCTAATATTTAATTAAGTATTTATAGCAAATATGCAATCTAGTGTGTTTATTGTATTTATTTTTGCCATTGCATGCTTCTTAAGAAATTTGCTGGAAATAAAAATTTTCAAGTTGCAGTTTTTAATTGCATTTTTATCGGAGATTTCTTTTAACTGAGAATTTAAACATTTGCGTTAAATATTTTAAATAAAAAATAACTTGAAAAAAGATATGATTTAATCTGTCTGCCAATCCCTGGCAGCAAAATAAATATAGAAAATTGTTTTAATAAAAATTGGACAGTAGACGTGCATAATAAGCACATCTCTACTTAATGAAATTATTTATATCTCGTCTCTCAAATGTCATCATAATCTTGATAGTCATTTTATTATTTAACCTTTCATATGATATATAATGACACTTTCAATTGTTATGGCAATTTTGTTCAATAATATATTTATATAAAAGATAAAGCTTTTTAGATACATATATCGATATCCTACCTTCAATCTCCATAAGCTATACGATCGCAAATGCATTATGCACACTTACGCACATGTTAATGCATGTAATGTATAGATCTCTCGTTCGTCGGTTTCCCGCGTTTTCAGTCGTACAGCGGAAGATAGGGGGTAAAAGACCGGTGAATTAAGCCGACACTTTGAGGGGCTTTTAAAATTTAAATAATACATTGTTACCGGACCCGTCGTTCGCCTCTTCCCGCCGCCAGTTATCCCATCTCGAACGATGCTCGGACTGCGTTCCTGGCTGTCGACCCTCGTTTCGCCGACTTTTTGGCACTTCTCGGTAAAGCACTGTCGGTACCGACATCGACGTGCATCAGAAATTGTGTAATTTTCACAGAGAAAATGCGAAACAAGCGGAAGAAACTTTGCAGCCAACCAATCTGACATAAGCTGATGCATCCTTCGGAATTAATTTTTCGTGATCTCCGACATCAAGACAAATTGGATACAATAATTTGTGATAGTATTATCTTGAATGTATTTTCTGTTTTACAAATTGTATAAAAGTTTATGTACGTGAAAGCGAAGTTAAGAATTATTTGATAAATCGCGTATTATGTTAATATATTCATAAATTTTATAATAACAGTTTTATATCTATTAATGTAAAAATTCTGTGATTATTGTTAATAGACAAAATAAAGATATACTATATACGTATGTATGTATGTATATGTATCACTAATAATGTGTATTTTATAATTTTTAAATATATAACATAATGTGCATTAATGATATAATAAAACACTTGTCTTATATGCTTTTACAATTATTCTCATATACTAAAACTAAACTAAACTAACGAAAATTTTATGTAGAATTGTAGTTTCTAGAATTTCAAGTTTATAAATTTTTAACGAAAATTGATAAAATATTAGGAGAACATAATCGGCGAGAACGTTGCACTATCTACAATTTCAAGAATTTTTCCAAGTTCTAAGAAGTTCCCCATTTATAAGATTTTTCTCAATTTTCATTTGATTATAATGCTTACATACAATTTTAATAATAAATATATATTGATTATTATCTGTTATATTGTAGTTATGTTTGACAATATTAAATTTCTTGGAAATTGTAATTGAAATAAAAATAAAATCTCATAGCAGAGATATTTCGGTAATGTATGTTATGCATGTTCGAGATTCGATTTTAGGAGATATTTATTGAAGGACTTTTAAATAGCAAATGGAAAATTTATCGGTATATGGATAAATGTAATCATAAGCGATAAAACATGGATTTACCAATAAAATCTCGTATTTATCTTTTGAAAGCAAGTTTAATAATACATATATATATATATATACACATCTGGCTAAATTTACATATTTAAATACAATAGTAGATATTTAAAAAAATTATAATAGGGAAAAACATAACTAAAAATAATGCTATCTTAGTACTACATTAATAAAATAAAAATTTTAATCAATAACGTAACAGGTAATATATTACATACATTATATAATATTTTTACTTTTATTGTTACGCTACATTGCACATTATCAGTGAAAAGTGAAATAAATCTGCTAAAACATTTGTATTTAGAGTAATATTTATAATCTTAAGAGTTAGATATGTGTAGTATTGAAACTGCAATCGCGCAGTTTCCACAGCCCATTAAAATCTACGGGAACAATACCCTTTCATGGCTCCCCTTGGATTAAATTTTTAACTAATTTCGTAACCAGCATTCACTGCCTGTTTTCCGTCTATCAAAGTTATAATTAAAATACCGTGTATTTTATTACAGATTCGTTTCATTCATTAATTTTCTGTACAAAAGCTCACGCTATTTCTATTTTCCGATACTGTTAAACATTTTATCAGAAATTACATTTCAACTATATCTATAATTTTCATTTGTAACAAAAATAATTTAGCAAATAAATGTATGTAATTTTATAATTCTTCACGTTAATAATGTATTCCACTATTTAAACTTTAGACTAACGATTAAATAAAAAAATTTCTGTTAATGCAATATAGAATATTTATAAAAATTGCTTACAAAAGAAGTTATTATAGATCTTAATGTTAAGCATTGTACGAAAATTATATTTCTCTGTCTGACTATTTTCGATTTATTACATAAGATATTGCTCCTTTTTAATTTACCGTATAACATCTTGTAAATATAAAAATGAAAAATAAATATATTATAAAAATTAAGCGTTCGCTGAGTACGTCACGGATGAAGAAGCCTCCGCTTTAATTAATAGGCGTATCATTACTTGTCACACTGATCTCATTTATTATCAGCAGCAATCCATTTTCCATCGCTTAGCTTATTACCTGTTTCACTCGACGATCATAAGTGCCAGTTGCAATTATTTTCAATGTCTTTACGGAAATATTAGTCATACGTTGTATCCTATAATGCGCCGTAATAATTGTAATTAAAAGGGATCGTAACCATCTGGAATGGTGTACTTCCTCGCCGAGAAGTTCCCACGCTGCGATCCTTGATATGACGAGACTGATACACATGACTGAGCTTGAAGAAAAATATATTATAAAAGATACTATTAATACGCAGCAATAAGTATTTTTGTGCATAAGTGTCGTCACTTTCGTAAATATGACATGTTACAAAAAGATTCTAACAATTGTCAAAAGATAATTACAATATATCTTATCTCTATATATATTAAAAAAATAGATTAACACAATTCTAAGGTATCAACAAGTATATATCATATTTTATTTTTTAAAATATTGATTTGCAGCGCTTGTATTTGTAAAGATATAATACAAACACGCTAATAAAGCTCTTAATTTTATAATACAGTTACAAACATAAGTTAGATGTAAATACATGTAATTTTCTTTGACTAAAATTACAAATTTTTGCCACAATTCGGTGATACAATCAGTAGGTGACGATGATAATCAGCTCTTCCGTGATTATGATTATTGCCCGAAAGCCAATATCGTCAACAAGGCTTTCTGAGCAACAATCAAAAGCATAAAGAGCTTGGTCGAGGACATTTATAACGCAGCAAGGGGCGGATGCAGCAAAGAACTCACATGATCCTGTAATTAAAGCGCACCTTGATTAATGATCGCGATTACGTCAATTTTATTATCCACTCCCGCAGTATCTTTATTTCGAGACGAAGAGATTCGCGAACGGAATCAAAATTAACTTCAGAATACTCGCGTAAGTAGCACGTCGATTATAATGGGACTTTAAAATCAATCACGCGGCTATAAAAGATTTCACCGGTGAGATAAAAAAAGAACGGCAAGCAGAAACAAGCGCCAAATGAAGAGGAGAGAATCGGAAGTGGCGGGAATACCGCGCGCTCGTCAATCTTCGCGAGGAAATGATTGAGACGAATGGATGCGGATGGAAGGGCTAGCCGATCATAATTTTATTACATCGCACGTATCGGACGTCGAGATGAGGAGGAACTCCGGCAGCGATATCTTTTTTCCTCTCCTCCTCTCCTCTCATTCTCTCCTTCGCTACCGCAATCTCTCAGCCGGTCGAGAGGCAATATCGGTAACTACGTTTCACGTCCAATTTTAAATCGATGCTTCACGTGAAAAGTAAATCCCTTTCTACTCTACCGAACTTTTCCCCACAGATTTCCACTTACCTAATTTTTCACAATCTGGGGAAGAGCTTCTCGCTTCTCTTCCCAAAGCTGAAACGTAGCTTTTACCATTTAAAGATTTAAAAAATACAAGTGTATAAAGATATGAAATAAGTGAAAGCTTGATCTTTTTATCTTATCTCGGAAATAATTATAAGTGAAACTGCAAAATTACAAAATGTATTTTTTTTTATAGAAATGATTTACCTCGTCAAGTATTGGTCATCGTACACGCTAAAATAAAATTAGAATAAAATCAACAGTATATAGTCTAGATATACAAAATATTTGTAGTCTATACAATGCATCGTCAGAATCATGACTATTCGCGAGTCGCTTGAACTCGACGAACATTCTGTATGAGAGGTGCTGGCTTAGCAGAAAAGACAGCGAAGGCGGAGCAGAGAACGGGACATTAAGAGCGATGGAAAACTCGATACACAATTTATGTGTCGTGTCATTTGTACGCACTGAATTGTAATATACAATTCAATGTTTCTATACGATTCGGTAATGTCTGATCGGATAAACGCGTGGGCCTGACAACTATCGTTATACTCTGTAGTGGAATCGATTTGACGGCAGATCGCAAACTGACTTTGGTAGATCGCGAGGCATAAGGTATCGGAAAGAAACATCTGGTTAATGCTTTCCCGAACAATGACAAAAGCGTTCTCGTGTATCAATGAATTATTTTAACACTGTACGATTCGAGAACCGTTATATGCCTGTTGTACGTTGCACGCGGCGTCATAAAGACGACATATATATCGAATGCCTAAGAGAGCATCAGTTTTCCACTAATACGAAATTCTATCTCAATTACAGCTTTCGGATATTACGAGAACGCCCGCGCAATCTATGGAAACCGCAATATTAGCTCATTTGCGGCTTTCCGTTATTGAATACTCCCGCCAACATGCTTATGTATCTCTCATCGATACATAATTCCTATATTCTGCAACTCTAAAAATGAGCAAATTTAGACGTTCAAAAAATTTAACTTTTTTTATCCCCAATAGAGATTTACGATATATCTCTATTTCTTATTTTCACAAAATTATATAGTTGTCTAATCTGCTTTAAATATTCTTAAATATAATATTGAGAATTAAAACATCTCTAGTAGACTACATAAGCATTTAAAAATTTCTAAAAAGTTGTTTACAAATATTCGTTTTTATCATAGTCAACTCTCGGAAGTTACATGAAGCGTATAATGGCAAAACATCGCGATTTTGCAGCGCGATCAAGGGTTCGACGAGGCTCAAGCGAGGAAGATTGAAATTTGTCGAAGGTGCAGTTTTTGTGATTATCAATGCATCTTTTACGCGAGGCAACGCGAGATGCCTGTATCAGCGATCTAGTACAATAATACGTTCCGTACTGGATAGTCAGTTAGTTTCTGATTAACTGAGTCTCGGTAAATTTTCTACGAAAGAATTCAAAATATTATTTGCGTTTAAGTATAAAAAATCAGTCGGCGATAAACTACGTTGGATGTGGAATGTAGATTAGACAATATTTTACGTGATTGCAGTAGCGCTATTATATTTGAATAAGACAGTTATTTGAGGAGAAATGCCGTCTTGCTGCGGGCGAATGTGCCGGTCATGTTTGCCCCAGAGCAATGCGCAACATGCAACAGGTATCTTACGGCTTTCTGCAATCCACCACTGTCAAAGTTCTCTACTTTCATCTTGTAATGGTTTTGAAAAACGGTCTCGAGTTCGTTTCCTTATCGCAGAAGCATTCTATACATTCGCAACATGCCATTCCATTTAGCTTTATACCGCTTAGTATCTGAAAGCACTACACAATTTGCGTTTAAGTACAATAATAATAAGATGCAAGCATGCGATTAAAATAAGTCCCGTTATCAATAAAATGCCTAGCGAGAGTAACCAGCAAGCGAGAAACCAGACGAGTATTTTGTCAAATATAAAATATTTTCATGCATTAAAGAATATTATAATAATTAATTTTATTATACACTTACATATATATGTGAGAGAATAAAGACATAATGTATGATAACATTAGAAAATTGTGAAAATTAAAAGTTTAAAAAAACAAAGGTATCATTATTAAATTTGAAAACTTAAGGAATGTCGATTATGTCAGGAATTAGCATTGAAATTAAATAGGTAATATTATCATCTATTTAAAATGTAGGTAGGAATATTGTTTAAACAATAGACCGACAGGATAATCCAAAAATGAAGAACCTATCACTAATTTAATGTTAAGTAATGCAACGCGATTAAAGTTTCTCGAAGTCTGGTTTCTCTGGCGGATTGTAGACAGATGCGAGTTGTGAATACGGACCGAAGATTGAAGCGTCAGCACAGCCACGAGGGAGAGAGAGAAAGAGGAGCCTTGGGCGCAGGAGGGAACGCGCGGTTGAGAGCGAACGGCGATGTGTCAGTCAGCCACCGGCGCGGTTTACCTGGTAACAGAACTGGATCTCCTCCGCGCAGCACCTCGTGACCGGGAGCCGGAAGCGGAAGTGAGGGACTACGATCGCCGCCGAAGTCCGGGACTCGAATGACGTAACGCCGGACCGTCGCGGAAGGGTTGCAGGTGGAAAAGGGGTAGGGATCGACGGCGCTCGTTGCCTGGTGGGGGCAACAAGGGATTCTGCGCGATCGTCGACGCCGGCGTCGCGACGCCGCGCGATTTCCCCCCCTCGCGTCCCCCCGTCACCCGTCCCGCCATCCCGTTAAGTATACACATACCCCATCAGGTATTCCCGATCTCTTGTAATTTGACAATCGGCCGACGTCGGGTGCCACGTCAGTCAGCCAGTTAGTCAGTCAGCCGCTCGCGCGCGCTTTAATGCCGGGGTCGTCGCACTCCGGAGATCGGCGCGAAGCGCGCTGGCTGATTTATTTTATTAATTAGGCGACACACACACACACACACATCGAGACCGCCGCCGACTCGTCGCAGGATCTCCTGCAAGGAAGCTAATTCCATTAGGCGAGATGCCGGCGCGCACTCCCGAGTTTTTTTTTACCATTGTGACACTTCCGCGACGTAGGCACGGATGAAGATGTAATAGGGAAGTAAGTGACGTTTCATCGGATTTTCAGGTGGTTTTCAGAGAAATAATGTTTTGTACACTTGTAAGTTTTTCTGTTATTCGCGGCTACGAGCGACATTGATGCGTATAACTGGATTTATGCAATATAGGAAAATGAAAGATCTTGACAGATCTCGATTTAAAACTAAAGATAGAGAAATTTTACGGTACTCCAGGTAAACTTTTTTAAACACTACAGAGAAATATATATAATCAAATCGTTTTGCGAAATGCCAAATTCAGTGACACTTTATCGGATTTCAAATTAGTGCCAAAAAACACATCGTATAATATAATAAAATATCTTCAACGTCGTAGTACAAAAAAGTGACGTCACAATCATGGAATGACATCTCTGTCAGTTTGAAAAACCTTATACTCTAAATATATCGATATATGATTTTTACCGACTTTTTTTATTGGTCTGCATATATACTCTCGCTTATAGATTTGTCTCAAAATCAGCCGATCTTTATTTTTACTCGTTACTTAAAATTCATAACTTCAACTGCGGTTAATGTTCGACAAGTCCTGACAAGGAACTCGTCTCGATACATGGCGCTTCTAATTTTGCAGCATCGCGCGCGAGCTTGAGTGCGATGTTATTGCGGAAGTGCCGCGCGCGCAGAAGTTTAATTCCTGCCATTGGCTCCGAGGCAAAATTGACTTTGACGAATGATAGTTGCCCGCCATGGGCTGTATCGAGAATGGTGTGACGTTAATGCGAAGTTGATGCTCGATAAGCCGATCTCTGTAGATATTTAATTTGCACGTTGTAAGCGAGCAGATCGCGCACGATTGCGCGCGAAGCGAGTCGGCGGAAGAATTAACTTTGTCAAATTAATTTCCTATTAGTTTTGTAATATCGCTGTGGGACGATGGTACGATATTAATAAGCAAAACCATGGTGCTTTTTTTTCAAACTCGTCACGGCAAATAAACGTCAAATAGCGCTTCTAGACGAAGATTGATTGCATCGACAAGTACCTCCTACTCATGGATTAGAGAGGCACGTTATCAAGTTATCGATGTAAACGCCGAGAACATTTTTCATAATACTTTCTCGTATCTCCTACACTTCGTATTTCATATTCTTCTTTGCAGCTGCAGTGGCATTGCAGTTGCATTTTGAAAATGTACCACATTTCGTAAGCCATGAATGCGCTGTCGTTGCTTATCGTCGTGCGCAATATACTCCCTCTCGTGCCATTCATTCCGTGAAAGAGTAAAAACTGATCTTCGTTTCGATAGAACGTGCATCTGCTTTCCTGCGGTTGTTATTACTCTCGACTTATTAACCTGCGCTGAATTAATAGCATTACGCATTCGTGAAATATTGCTAATTACGCCACATAAATATGAAACGCGTACATAAATAACTACCATCTGAGATAAGTATTATTAAGGATGAGATTTCTCTCTCAGTGAAACTCGACAAAGTATTACATTCTGATTTATCGCGTAAAAGCTTCGTGCAAGTATATAGAGTGTTTCGAAATAACAGTAATTCACAAGCTCTGTTTAATAAGGATATATAATAATATATCCGACAAAACAAAATATGATATTGCTAACGTAAAAAATAAAATAAATTTTCAATTAAAATACTGACTGATATAGTAGATGAAGTATATTTGTCAGCTCGCAATTATTTGGAAAGCCATTGCTTTTCTGAAGCAACGTCCTATTAAAAAATCAAAGAACATCGGTCAATATGATAAGTTAAGAAAATGCAAATGATCAGATTACCAGTTGAAACGCTAATTGATACAAGCGGTTCTGTCGACTAGTAATTATACCGGATTATTTCTCAAAAGCAGCAACAGAAACGTCGTAGAAGAAAATTGAATCTCATCGAGCCTTGCAATTTCTATCTCTCTCTTAGCTTCTTGGATGCCGCTCGCAGCTCGCAGCATGCATACGTCGTTGAAATGCATTTTTCAAGTCTCGATCGCGCTTGCACTCGGACCGAAGACGCGGACATCGCGCTCGATGTCGCTCGATGTCATTTGATCGAATGAAATTTTCACGTTGGCTCGTCTCCGACGTTGAGGAGGGAAAAACTGCATTCGCGCGAACACGGTGGAGACGTGTAGCAGATACGCGATATCCTCGGCGCCGGATACTAATTCGCTTTCGTTAATTAGCGCCCGCTCGAAAACGGAAGACGCGGCTACATTATGCAGGATCTTCGAATTCGCGATCGCGTCGCGAGTCGGATTAAGCGCGTTACGCGAAGCGGCGCGTTAAACATTCAACGTTGCTCGATCGATCTGGACGGCAAAGCGCGGCAACGAGGATTATAAATAGGAAAGAACACCGTTGCATATAATGTTGAGATCTCGAGAATTTAATTAAGACGCTTTTGTAACGTGCTCTACTTCGTAAAAGCGGTATCTCGATCGTTCTTCTCGAGAAGAAATTTCCAATACGCGGGAATTGCAGCGTAATTGTAAATTCTTTCTTTTAAGTGCGATTTTTTTCGGACTTAATCTTAATATATATTTTCTAGTTTTTAACTTGCGGACTGTAGGTTTCAGGATATGAAAATCCAGCATATTATACGACGATTAGTTTATAATAGGTTATGATAGGTTTCAAATATGACATTAATAAGGACTTAATACTCCTTCCCTAAGTCTCTTTTATCTCCTAAGTTCACAAGATATCACGTTCGCATTAAATGTCACGCATTAGATTGTATTCTTTACACTGTGAATACTCAATTGCGAATCTCCCCGAGGTGTAGCTAAAGTTCAACGATCTCTTGGATCCCTATTATCCGCAGAAGATTAGATACCGAAGTACAGGATATACTGTTATTGTAACCAGCTCGAGAAAGGTGGTTAACTCCAACACAATCAGAAAACAATCACGCTACACGAATTTTGTGAAATAAAAGTCATATAATAAAAAAATGATATTACGTTATAATTTCTTCATTGCCAATTATATAATTAAATGATTATTTATATTTTATAACACCGATAAAAATAAATTTTTTCTCAAAATTATCTTGATCTTCTCATGATTATCTATTCAGAGAAATAATCTTATATTAATTGTTAATTTGTAACTTCAGCAAGAGATTTCACGCGAAAGATCTACCGAGAATCATTACTCATAGAAAACACTTTATAAGATATATCATCGCTGCAGCTGTATGCAGAAACTATCCGTGCATCGCGTCATTCTACCGAGCAACAGCCACCTGCGCATCAACATGCATCGTCGAGGATTATAAATCTAAACGCTGCATCGCGCGCCGGCCGCATAGATCGGGAGATCTCTCGGAACGTGTTAGAAAAAATCGGAAACGCGACCGCGGAATATCATCGTGCTATTGTACTGGCCTTCTATGCGTCGCATTCCACAGTTGCAGCAGCAACCGAACGCATCCGAACACGCGATCTCGCCGAGCTCGCAACTCGGTGCTGCAGAGCTGGAGATTTATCTCCGTTTCGACGAAGCACCGTCATATCCTCGTTACTTTCTACGAAAGCATAAAAGTCCGGTTGGAATTGTTTATTAGCGCGCTATTGTTCTCCAAATAGTCGTTCGCTCTTGCAACCGGCTCGCTGCAACCAGGTGCATTGCCCTTCCTGCCGTCGTCGTCGATGATTACTGAACAACCGGGTCCAGGATCGCTGCGCGGTCTACAAAGGGCGCGCATCGAAGGCTCGATCGCGATCCAAGGTCACATGAGAAAGAACCGTGAGTAATCTAACCAGCGCGTGGTCAATGACACGTTATGCAACGCGGCCGTAATGACGCCGCCGACGTCGAATCGCTTCGTCTCGACGATTCGTCCTCTTCCTTGTTTCTCGCGAGGATGTATTCGCCCCCGCGAAACACGAAGTATTACATGAAAATGCTGGGTTCTTGACATCGACCGGAAACTCTTTATAATATGAAATGTACCATAATATGCAAGAATAGAATTGTCTTGAGACGATAGTGAAATATATATTAAATATATATTTATATCTCTTTTCGAAAATTGAATTGTGTATTTTATTCATATTTTCCTACTCTCTAAATCTGAATCAGTGAATAGTCACTGATTCAGATTTAGAGAGTAGAGTTTTTTAATATAATTACAATATATAATATTATAGAAATAATTATAGAAGAAGATCAAAAATTCTTATCAATTCAAAATACATTTGTTGATAACACGATAAAAATTTTTTCTTCCATAATATATATCGCGTTAATTAAAATAATTCGGAAAGTAAGCAGTTGAAAAAAGAAGCAAATATACGAATCACACGGGAAAATGTTTGTACTTCGAGAGATAAGACTGGGGATACAATGAGAAAAAACTACCCTGCTTTTTCAGACGCGCACTCCCGTGTGTATAGTGCTTTTAGATTTGTCCCCGCGATGAGACACGAGTTTTTTACCCTCGAAAATCCAGCGTATCGACTAGCAACGGTGCTGAGAATTCCGCACGTGCTCCGCTCTACACTCGAGGAGGAGAGTCCTCGACAGAGACGAACGGGAGAAAATGAGAGGAGAAAAGACGCGAGAAAAAAAGTGAAATGGTAACATTCGCGACGTGCCCGAGGTGAATTTATTTTATGGATAGCATCGACTGGGAAGACTGATCAAACTGCAATAAAACTTTCGACAAATTTGTCGTACGAATGAGTTCAATATCGTGGAAATTTTCTAGTATTGTTCCTTGAGTATTAATATAATATCCGATTACGAGCTTCGTAAAAAGAAAATACAATTTAATCTCTCATATTATCTGCTTTATACGAGAAGAATTATAAATTTTGCTATCTGATGTCTCTGACAATGTGCTTCATACTTTATGAATATACGTTATATTAATACTTGCAAGACCCATTAACATAATTAATATAGATATATATTTTATTTAAATTCAAGTAAGATTTCATACAATTCTAAAATATTCAGTGCCAGATTGTCTTGTTTTATGTCAAATTTATATATTAATAGAAGTCAAAAGTACTAATTGAGTGTCACACACATGTATATGCACACATATACGCTTTCTCTAATAAATATATATATATATATATATATGTTCATATATTTTTCTAAAAACATATTGCAAGACATTCATACCTACACGAGTACCTATACGTGTTACGCTACTTTACGCGCATTGACAAATTTACCACTACTATATCATTGTTATCATCATTATTTAGATTCGCTTAGTATCTCCGAATTTGCGGTCGTTCAAAGCGATGTGTCTTTCTCGTCGTTTGAGAGAAATGTGACTTTAATCGCGCCACGGTTAAATATAATGTTTTATTCCATCAGCAAGTGGACGCGGCCGCGGCGGTGAATAGGCGACGACTGACAGTGACAGATTCGCTCCCGGTTCTAAGCAGCTTAGAGCTCCCGGTTCCGTACAGTTCCATCCTTATCGAGTGCCCTTAATTGCTAACATTGGTGTTCCTATGCCAGTAGCGAATAAGCGGAGGCAGCAAGCGCGTTTGAACTTGAAACTGTACGACCCTGAGACGCAAATCATGCTCGCCTCGAAGAAGCCTTAAGCAGCTGTTACATCTCGCTTGTATAGCGTGATTCAATTTGCGTCATTTCGCCATTGAGTAGTGACGTAATAAAATAAAAGTAAATAAGATGAAATATTTCGTGCGCACAGCAGGCTAGCGCATACCAAGCGAAGGATAAGTTTTAGAATGAGAGATATACAGTATAAATAAAAACTATTATAGAAGTATTTTGTTTCAAAATTAATAATAAAAAAAATAACAAACTCTGCTGTTATTTTGAGCCAATATAATATTTTCGAATAGTTATTGAAAAATTTGAAGCCAAAATGTGGGCAGATAAAAATTTTACATTCGTTAAAAACATGGAAGCATACCGCGATCGCGAATATTCATTTTGTGTCGAAACCGTTACAATGCGTGTTCCTATATCCGACAAGAAAAGTAAGTTTTTAAATCGATGCGTACATACATCGAGAAAAATGTACAAACACGCATAACTAAAAAAAAAGCTACGTACACCCTGAGCAACTTCACCTGATGCTGTTTGCGCAGCTGTAACGTTTCGAGTACCTTTCATCGTTTGAAACTCTTCAAACAACTCCGACCTTTTCTATTAATAAAAGCGCTGTGGTTACTCTCGTACATCAAACGCACCGGATATATAAATGCACTGTAGATACCGATTTATCCTCGCGTAATCAAGAAATCGACATTTTATCGCGTTTTTCTGAATATATTAAACAATTATTTAAAAAATTAAAATAAAAGATTATATTCTGATATAAAACTATATTAGCGGTATTACTAAATAATAAGATACTTTTAGCATGTATCTTACAGCGTAAATAATTTTTATCCCATGTGATAGTAGCTTTATTTTAGTAAATTTTCGCGGTGGAATTTACAGCGCAGGTACATCGCGCAAAACTTCATTTAACTTTCTTTAATTGGCCATCATCTTACTTCTTCGAGCAGCGAGAAGTTGGATCATTAACGCAGAAACGAAAGCAAACCGGGCGTATGGTAAAAAGATATGGTAAGAAAATTTTGTGTGCATATCAGTAATTCGAGAAGCTGCGCTGTATAATCTACAGCGATCGATAACTGGTAATTTGTTGCACTGCGGTGCACGATATAAATCATGAGATTAAAGCAAATTGGGTAATTTATACATCGAACGCTTTAATTTAGTCTCCCAAGGCATCGAAGCGGCATTCGAAAATATTAAATCATTAAGTGATGCGAAAATGTCTGAGATAAGGTAAATGAGGGCAGATTTGCATCTCTATCAAGATATTAATTTCCATAAATCCTATAAGGTGATACAATATTTTTAGCACTTTATTCTGCATATTTTTAACTTTCAATCCCGAAATATTGCTTAACTAAAAGAAAAATAATATTTAAGTATCTTTTCATTTAAAACTTATTATACGGGAATTAAAAATTTAATACTTACAATTAATATGATAATAATATAAAGTTGTTCAGTAATTATTTACCAAGTAATTCGACATATTTCGGCATTCTCTCGGAAAGCTGTACTATCTATGTATTAAGAGATAACAGCCATCTTTCATTTCCACTGAAAATCGGAGCGAGTCATGTAATTTCCCGGTCATCGCAGTTGAAAACTTTCTTCTGATCATACTTCCGCGGTGCAGCGAGAAAAGTTGCGTCGTTAACGGAGGCAGGAAAACCGACGGTGGGATAAAAAGAGGCCCCGTAGGGCCCACCAGGACCGTGAAGCATTAAAGCGCTATTACAAGGTAGTGCGCGCTCGCTCGCGCGAGAAAGAGAGGCAGAAAGAGAGACGCGCTACGCTTATACACGGTGATGCGGCAGAAAACGAGAGAGGACGGGTTCTATTATCCTTGAGAAAAAATCTTCGCCTGCGCGCGGATACCTCTTCTCTTTCGCTAGAAGATGCCTGAATTGGATTCGAGGAGAAGATCCGCAAGGAGCAGCGCTGCAAGAAATCGAACGTCGCGATCGTGAGACTCGCGGTGCGGCGCAGGAAGTGAACTGAAACAATTCGTCGATACCGCGATAAAAACTCGCGAGTCTAGTGAATAATTACTTGTTCGTATGTGTATGAAGCGTTTATAAAAAGTCGCGTTGATATTAATTAGATAATTTTTGGATTTTGTACGACACTCATTACCCAACACATACACACAATGAAGCTTCTAATATACTCGCTTATAAATATGATAGTTTGGTGGATATATCTCTATATCAAATTAATGTGAGATTATCCTTTAACACTTTTTAATTTTCAATTGTTGGCAGCAATTAAACCAAATAAAAATAAAAATTCTATTAAATTTATCTTAAATTACATAAGAAATTATACAATCTTCCTCACTCTAATTTTTCTCTAAAATATTCTGATCTTCAATAAAATATTACAGTTTTAGAAAAATGCGCGTGTAACAAACAATAACCGTAGCAAGGTCTGGTTCGTCGGAAGTTCATCGCCTCATTCCTTCGTGTTTCGCTGCGTTCCTTGAGAAATTCGCGCCTCGATGATTACACGCGCTTCCAGCGATCCGTGATGAAACAATTACCGGCAATACCGCTCTCTACAGTCTCTACCAATAAGCGGAAAATGAGAAAAATAATTGCGAGCTTCGTCGATGTGTGAAAAAAAATCAAGACCCTGCGATCAGGACCACCCAGATTTCACTTTTATCATTTTAAATAATGATCGTCCAACTGTACTAACCGCAAAAATTTCTCATCCGTGGCAAATACGGTTGTACGACCTTAAGAAATTGTCACGTTTACTCTTGACACAAATGTTACCAAATCGTTTCAAGTGTATTTAAACTTGCATTACACGATGTGACTGTCTGACTCTCGATATTCGATATTCAAATTCTGTCATTTTTTCTGTCATCTTTATTAAAGAGAAATTCTACTGCTCTTTTTTTAACAGTTTATCCCGTTATTTTTAACAGTGCAATATTTGGATCTCTATTTAAATCTCTATGTAAATTTTATATCTATGTACCGAACCCTTGTATCACACACACGTGACTTTAATAATAAATAAAAAATATTCCTGATGTTCAATAAAAGTTCACAATAACGTAGATGTTAATAATGACGCATCTCTAAACACTATAATAATAACAAAGTCGATATTCCAAGATTACAACGAAGATGATTATGTACAAAAGAACGAAAAATTGGTTAGTCAAGGTAATTGTAGCATGCAGGTGGAAAGCCTCTCGGACGAATAATATGGCGAGTCACGACAGCTGATAGACCTCATAGTTCCTGTGATACGCTATAATGTTCTCAATTGTATAAAAATATAGCAGACCGTCAGGGCAATCTGTCGAACATCTTTTTCTGTATACCAGGAAATACTTTCGATTGGCCTGCAGCCTTTAAGAAAGGTCTTTAAGAGAAGCGATTTAACTTCAACATTAATCAACAACTTAATTATCTGATATCGGTTTCCGCAATAAAAAATCGATTTAATATTCTAATGGATGATTGATTTTTGTTCGATGATTGAGTGATGGCACGAAATATCTTTTCGGATATTTTACAGTTTTACAGACGGATTACATAATAGGATTAATATCGTTTTACAGGAACGGCAGATGTCAGCGCGCGCGATTAGATAAGAAAACTTAAACTCATCGAGTTGTGAATAGGCGGATTTAACGATGCCTTTCATGCTCGAAGGCAAAGGCGACACCGCGAAGATAGGCCGCGCGCCGTGCCGATCCTTTCCAGAAAGGATTTCCTTTCGCGGATAATTTTCTGTCATTTGCCGGTGCACAATATACTGTAGATGATTGCCGTCGAAATGAGTAATAATTTTTACGTGGAAACCATTCGCGCGTAGCACGTGTCATCAGTGATCGTAAAGATAATACGGCGTTATGATAGCCGTCGTGAGAATCCTCGAGAGTGATGCATTCATGATCGAGACTCGAGACTCGAGACTCGAGACACTCGATATACGCCCGCGCGTCCCGATGTTTATTTTCCCGCGGGGCAATAAGCACTCTACCAATTAAATGTCGCGCAGGATACCTGTCGCTCGATGGCATTTGCATAGTTGAAATCGCGAGAGCTATCATCGGGCGAACACACGCTAGTTAACATAATTTATTGCAAATAAAGAGAAAATAAATCAAAGGTATCTACATCTTGTTAGATATATATCAAAAGTCAAATAACGACGGCACGATGCGAGACAAAGCGTAAATTAAAACGGATGTAAAAGATCATTTCAAATTTCTTAAATATGAGAGTTATTAACTGGGAATTTTTGTGGAAAAATATTTTTAAAAACGTATAATATATACATATTAAGATTTACTTTTATATAAATATAATAATTTTATAAACTAGTATATTTCTCTCTCGTAAAGCATTTTTAACTTTCTCTTAACTTTTTAATATTTTAATAAAATAAGACGTATAAAGCCAAGAATAATAATATTATCATTATTATCCGCCGTGCTTTTTACAAGAATTGAAAAACTACTCTCTTTCGTGTGCTTCTTCCGTTTCTCATTAAAACGTAAACGGAGGCATTACACGGGCTAATGTTCGCTGCGAATCGTCATCCGAGGGAGCTAATGCTTCTGTGCAACTTTTCTGAGAAGCGTGCTCCAGTTTCCATCATCGTCGGCTTAATATCGCTATGCAATATTCGCGGGGAAACGGAGAGAACGCCGGGCTCCGTTTGTCGGTCAACCTTGAGAATCCCGAGGCAAGGAGCCCGATTGCAAATGCGCTTAGAAACGACGCCAGGTACCGAGAACTCGGCCTCCGAGAGCCGAGCAATAAACGTAATGCAAGGATCGCCTGGCGATGCGATACGATGAGATGCGATGCTTTCCGCGCACCAAGGAACGTTTAGCCTCCTCCTGGGATACTCGTGAGAATTCCCGGCCAGATGTGCCAAAGAAACGAGAGGTTTCTGCACAACCTGTTTCGCTAACATTGTCCCGCAACGACGACAAAAAATAAAACAAAATTTTATACAAAAACGTACTTTTCTTTTTAGTAGCATTTCAACGCGAGAAATTGAAATGATATAATGGAATTGGCCAGTTAATCAGCGTACGCAATTGGAAAAGTTACATTAGCGAATAACTATAGCAAATAACGATAATTATAAGTGTTTTTATTTAGCAAGGAAATCATTTTTAAAGTAATTTATAGCAAAGTGCAGGTGATAACTACTTTAAGCGTTACTAATATGTGTCTGTATCATGAAACCGTGACTCTAGGATAATAGCATTTGCATGGCGTTTATAATCGCACGACTTAAAGTATATTTCCATGTAAATATTTTCAAGAGCGTTAAATCGACACTCAATCGAGATACGGAGTGTATATTTCATTAAGTGTCGACAGCTTATCAGCGAGATTCCGAAGGATACCCGCGTATCGAATTGGGACTACTAAGTAATAGAGATAGTTACGTGGAACGTCCGATACCTCAGTCTATATAGCGATACAAAGTTCATCGCTCTAGGAGGAGAACAAGTTTCACGACCGAAGTGCGGTAAGGTGCGAATTCCAGCGAGCAGAGCATTTACAATTTATGGCGTTCGACCATGATACGTCCAAGATTGGCCAGCATTCTGTAAAATTTATATAAAACCGTTCTATATAATTATAATAGACCCCTTCTTTCGAGTCATAATATCTTCAACTTAAAACTGTGATATAACTGACATAAAACCATAGAATTAAAAAAATAAGGAGTTCTGAAATAACAGCTAGTGTCACCCGATTCTTTGTTTAAAGGAATATCTTTAAAGCAAAAACAACATTAGATTCATTGTCAGTCTTTGTAAGTAAAAGGCACTTTCCGCCGCGCTTTTTGAAACCGTGTACCTGCTATGCAAATTTACAGCTGGAAGCTGATTTCTTGGGTAAAATTCAACGATCCCATGAGTGCATCGTCGTCGTCTCGTGCAGTTGTTAAACGGGAAGTTTATTTAGCCTACGGCGTAGCAACCGTAGTCCACGCTCAGTTGCACACACGTATACACGCGCATCGATTACACAGGCGTGCGGTTTGCCTTAATTGCAATCCAATTTGTAATTAACTCGGTTCACCGGAACGTCGAAGAGAAGGCGCGCATC
Organism: Temnothorax longispinosus; assembly: GCF_030848805.1. Classification (NCBI taxonomy): domain Eukaryota; kingdom Metazoa; phylum Arthropoda; class Insecta; order Hymenoptera; family Formicidae; genus Temnothorax; species Temnothorax longispinosus. The sequence continues at coordinate 14,036,018 of NC_092365.1, read as the reverse complement.
GGCACCGCGATTTCCTCGCGATGCAGGCGGGTACGTTAATATAGAAATTTTATGCTGCCCTTAGTGCGGGCATCGGAAACATTGCGTATGTACGTGGCACGGCTCTCGCGTAGGGCCCGGCGTAGTGAGTTAAGAATCTATGGCAGTGGCAGAGAAACCACCTCGAGTAAATACGAGTCATGCTCGAAGGGCGCATTCTTCGCAGAGGTTCTCCAGTCGCATCCTTGTGGACGATCTCGAGAATCTCGTTTGCGGTCAGACTCGTCTTAATCCTCTTGTTGAGGATAACATCGACGAGTATATTTGAGATGTCATATCATGACAAGATTTTAGGAAAAGATATAGTAGAAATAAAATAGTGTTGCGTTAAAAGATATTATTATATTAATGATTTAAAGTGGATATTCATATTTTCACAAAGATATTTTATTTTAGTGTTAAAAAAGGAGAAATTAAATGTGCAATGCGTAATAATTATGATTTAGAATAAGAATTAAGATAAATAATCGCGACCACATCGCTATATATACTTTATGATTGGCAACCGCTATATACGGTTCTAGAGAGCACCAGGTCTATTTACGCATGCACACATAAATCAAGGAAAATTACTATCTCACGATCCCATCAGAGCTTTTACAGAAAACCAGCCACGCTCTCCGGTTGCAAGCGTTAATAAAAAAAAATAGCACGTGCGATTAGGGAACCGCCGAAGACTTCCGCGCTGCACCTCAAAGATAAAGTGTCATCTGAAGACCGAGCGAGGACGATGTCGCTCAGTCCACCCTGTATATTAGAGAGGTTTACTTGCTCCTCTTTCAACATTGCCAAGAGGGAAGAAAATGAGGAGCAAGGAAGAAGAGAGAAAGGCACAGAAAGACAGTGCAGAGCCGTAACCAGAGTTATATACAAGTTCTATGTCGCAATATAAATTTGCGTTCTCATCTCGCGTGATTATACATATGTATATGCATGGTCGAAGTGATTATTAATTCATAATCATAATAAATAGCAACAGCGGTATTATAAATTACGTCGTGATATTTAAGAATATTAGGTTTGGAAATCAAGATAAATTAAATCGTTGTTAATGAAAGTGATTAGTTGAAAACACGTCGAAAAGAAATTAATTTAATGACGACATGATAAAATTCGATGATATCGATCTTGGTTTTTCAGTTATTCGATCGAATTATGGGGATATGAAAGGATGCGTACGTATCTGAAGAGAGAAGAGATCGGGGGAGTTTAAAATTCAATTATACCCCGTGGGTAGAGAACAATCCGTCGGTCTAGCTATCATCGTCCCTACATTAATCCCGCGCCCTCGGCCACCAAATATCCGATACATCGTTCCGCCCTCATGCTGGACCATGTTCAAATATCTACCTCGTTTCGGTATATTTTCAACAGTCGTACTACGAAACATCGCTAAACTCACAATTAATTACATCGACGAATTAATTTAATCAGTTAAAAATATTGAAAATCTCTGGCATAAATATCGCAAACACCAACTCCACTTAAATATATTATTATTATTATTATTAATATAAAAAGTGAAAGAGGAACTTTAATTATTATTAATAATTAAATCTATACAATCAGCAATAAACGAAATATCACATTGATGTACCTAAGACATTAGTAGACGTATCAAAAATTGATAAGAAGAATAGCTAAGTTTAACAGCGAGATCCGACAAATTCCCTTGAAAAAAATTTCACGTCATCAGAGGTACGAGTAAAATAGCAATCTATTCGTCTTGTATCGATTCGGCGGGCACCGCGAGGTATCAGTTCGACAGGAAATTTCGACGTGGTCGACGGCGCGAAGGGCAATTCTGCGGCGAGTCGAAAACTCCAATATTCCGATATCGCACTCGTGCTCTCTCTCGCGTGTATGCACGTGCGTGCACGTCAATGTCAAGTCGGTCCAACCGGTCTGCGCGCAATGCTGAGGTATCATAAGTGGTATACAAACTGCGAAGCGTGCATCGCGAGTGCGGAAGGAGAGTTTAATAAGTTTCAAGTGACTCGTGCATATGCGGAATGTTTGCCGCCTTAATTAGAAAGTGCACGGAGAATTGCAATTGGGTTGCCTGGCTCGGGACAGATCCCGCATACCAAATTTTCGAGGGCTGTTATTGAGATTTGACTGATAGAAATCACGAGCGTGGAAGTTACATCATAATCGTTAACTTGTATAAAGCACGCACGTCTTATTTAGCGAAAAGGAGGAAAGTAATCAAACGATTGTAATTAATGACGTAAGTAGCGTATGACGAATTAAAACTTGAGCACGAGCGCTACTAATTAACCATAAATTCTGAACATCAGATGCACGTTGGATATTATTAGTGTAATTTCCGATTTAACGCTGAATATAGCATTTAACTGTTTACGGCACGTAATTAATGCGTTGATTACATCGTTGATATACATATAACTAGAATTTAAGCTTCAAAACTCTACCATTTAATTTCGCAGAATCATACTCACGAAAATTAAATTAACTTAAAATAAAAAACAATATACTCTATCATAAATTATAATTTAACAATAACAATTATTCTCTACATATAATTGTTAATGTCATGTAATTTAATAAAGTTAAAAATAATAATAATATTTAAAAACAAAGAATAGCTCGTTTTTTAGGAAAATTGAAACGAAGAATATTCAGGTCAGTATGAAATGATAAGATATCCGTGGAATATAATAGTTATAGTATATAGTTAGTTATTTACAGTATTCCGGCAGCAAATATCGGTACTAGTTTCTACCTTTAGGTTTCCTCTTCAACTAAATGTTCCTGTGAGTAATTGCGCTTAA
>NC_092365.1:13680386-13732684 GCF_030848805.1 Temnothorax longispinosus | reverse complement strand
ACCTTACAGAAATTTTAATTCATTCGAAGGCGGATACATTGAATATTTATTCATCAGTCCAATTTATTTCAAGGAATTTGTTTTAGACCTTATTTTGATGGTGTTAAATATTATAACAATAATAGGTAGTAACAAAATCTTTTTGTTATTATAACATCATCATATATTAGAGTATCGTCACTGACGACGTCCGCGGCAACGTTCGGTTTCTTCATCTGAGAGTATTAAGTTACAGAAAACAAACTATTCCAAAAAGATTGAAAGCACCGGCGTTCGACTGCGGTTCTTCCTTGTAAGAAGCGGTCGTACCGTAAGAAATTAATATATCAGGTACACCGACGTTCTAGCGAGAAGGGAAAAGTTCGACGACCCTAGGAACGTATCAGGCCTGGTAGTCGTCAGCGATTCACGCCGAGACTTCTTTTGCTATGTGGGATCGCCGACGAGTAGCCCGCCGTCGTGGAAATCGCGATGAAGCGAATCGTAAATGTTCTTCCGTTGAAAAGCGAAATTCAGCATGAGTTGTCGTATCACGTATACCCACACCGAAATTTCGTCACACCATCGGTAGAGGAGGAGGAGGAGGAGGACAATGGCTTCACTAATCATATAATCGTAGCATAATACGTGCCATCGCTCACTCACAGAGATAGATTTGGCATAATGTGAGTGTGTAAGTGTGCGTGAGTGAGTGTACGAACATCATATTTCATTGCTATAAGTATATATATAGGATTTTCTATTTATTTTACTTTATTATCTATATTTGTAATAACAACTTTCGTCCTTCACGTGTGAGAAAGACTGCAATTTTTTAATGGTCGATTACCACGTCTTAATGATCGGTTAAAATGTAATTTTGTAATAGGAGAACAGTATAGAATGTACGGTCAAAGCATCGCTGGGAAAACATTTTGCCCCCTCCAAAAAAACCTTCAATGCGATCGATTTCGATAAAATTACAAATAAATCATGAGCAGTTCAATATTCTATTATATCGGGAGCAGCGTCAGGTGAATTATAGCAATACTAAATTGGTCTGCGGTAAATATGAATTTTACTACTCCTATTTTTTCGTTGAAAACCCCTATCCTTTTTCAGTATAAAATTTAGTAAATTATTGCTATACAAGAAATAATCGCTAAATAATGTCAAATTTATGTGTCTTATTCCCGATTTTTACATTTAATTTTATTAGGGAAAAACTGACTGAGAATTTGTATGCTGGTAGTGGGTGGGTATCATATGTACCGTTGCCGTCACATAATTCAATAATAAATCACGATAGTTCGTTCGCGAAACAACTGGCCGAACTTGTTCATACAAGAAACGCGGTCGAGCTATCGAACACTATTCTTATCACTTGAATGAGTCACGTGCTTAGTTCGTATGTACAAATGCTTCGTCACGTCATAACTCGAAAATTATTAATATTACGATATCTTTCGACACCATTAGGCTATTAGAACATTTACAGATAACAACAAGCTTCTTACTGATTTGTATTCGTATGCATTGTACGTAGTCGTCTCATGCACCAGCTCGCGAATGAGAATAGCTGGTTGGAAGGACGGTCTGAAGTAGTCGGAGGGGTTAACCACAGGTTCCCGTAAAGGGTTAGGAGAGAGTAGTAGACAAGGAGAAATGGAGATATCGGGATGAAAATAGTGTAGACAGGGACAATAGTATGATAAGAAAGATTAGAGACGACTATTCCAAAGGAATTACCCTTTTCGCTTTTGATCTTACTCCCGACCTAGCCTCTAATTGTGTCGAGTATTGGAATTTCATGAAACATGGAAGCTTGCGAATAGAAGTGAACTTCGAAAAGCCCCTTAACGTGACCGTTAATTGTAACGTTTATGTTCAGTTTGTTAATGTTCTAGAAATCGATTCCTCTCGTCAAGTAATCGACTGCTTTTCAGATCGCCAATTTTTACGCACGTACTTATTTCGTAGCTCGCAAATTATTTTCCCCTCCTACATGATTTCCAGCGTCTCGTCGATTTTTACTAAATCAACCATAGGCTGTCGAAAATATTCAGTTTTGCTCGAAGTACGCTCGTAGTAGTCGTTTTTTCTCTTGAAAAAGCTTCGTTTAAGAATTTCACGCATAGAATTTCTCATCAAGGATATGGTCGTAGATATACAGGGTTTCCGTGACGCGTACGAGAAGTTTATTCCGAAAGAAGTCTCAATTGTTGCGATTAATGAGCCTCGTCGGGCATTGGATTATGATACCCTCACATCTATTTGACAATTTACCCGAAAAATCGAGACGAGAAAATAATTGATTTTCACAAAATTATCACGGTAGCGGATGATTTATTGAAGAAGCCGATCTCAAATATTTCACGCTGCAGTTACGCTCGATCGTATGACACGTGCGCAACATCTATACCAGAGAAAAAGAACATTACTTGCGTAGTCTACTTGGCAGAATCGTATATAATCTGGAAGAAATTTCACCGACGTTCAAAAATCTGACCGATGTCACGGAATAAGGACAACACTGCGCTCGCTCGCCCATAGTTTTCAAACAAGCGACAAATTTCTTTACGCATTGCGCTTACCAATTGAAACGCTGGCTAATCGCACGAAATAGTGACGTATGTAACACCGCCTCTATAGCACTCACGCGCACATCATCGAAAAATAAATTCACCGGAAATGTTACATGTATTGCGACATCTCGATGACGGACATACTTGCGTCTATCCCACCGACAAACTCCCGAGGGTGGGACGAGGTCGACAGCCAACGTCGCTAACCCAGACGATCACGATCGAACTGGACAACACTGGGACATCTTTTACGCCGACGAGTACGGAATAGGGGGAAATTTCGCTAGCTATGGAATATCTCCTTTGGACTCCAGATTCCTCCTACGACTTCGTCAGAACTTCGCCGTACATCACTGGAACACCACGCAGCTACAAGGAATACAGTCTGAAACCTGCGGACAATACTGCTGAGTAATTCTATATTTCATGCGCAACGCTTATAATCATAGGGAATTTCTTAATCTGTTTACCGATGATTTCGAACTCAATGAGCGCCTGATTGTAAAATTATTTCACAAATTTTCTGTGTAATAAAAAAGAAAGTGTAAAACCGCCCGTAGTATGACACCATGTTCAATCATGTAGTTTAAGAAGTAAAATATAAAATACTGCTATGTATTTTTATATTTATAATATTAAATACTTATTCTATACTTATAATATAAATATTTATTCATACAAAGAAATAATGATATTCCCCTCTCGTTTTTACAAATACAGAGTAGATATTGAATGTAAAGATATATATGCAATTTTAATTTAATTTAATATAATTTAATCCCATTTTTCAGGTACGTAGGTCCGTAAGCCAAATAGATATTGAAGATCGAATATATCTTCTGATGTCCCCTCCCAATTTGCCTCGTTGACGTCTCGATCGTTGCGGCTATAGTGTCGAGTAAAGCGTCTTTTTTCCCAATTGGTGAAACCTTTTATCTGAATTTCATCAATGGGAATCGACTGAAAAAATTAAAATTTAATAATTTTAAAACTATGCTCAATTAATACCTCACAAAATTCTACGTACCTTTGGTGGGGGGAGAACAGCATACACCTCACCGTGGAGGTGGATTTCAGTATCTTTCTCTGCAGGAAGACGCACTGACCCCATGTTTAGGTCGCCAGTCAATATTCTCTATAAAATAAATCAGATTATTTAAAATATAACACACACACACTCTCTCACACTCGCACGTACGCTCGCACGCACGCTCCCTCACACATACACACACTCACACCATATCGCTTACCTCAGTTGGGGCGATCGTTAACGTCATCTCTCGGTGAACGGAAATTTCACTCTTCTTATCACTCTCAACCCTGATGTACTGAAAAACGAGAATTATAAAAATAATTATAATACACATGAACACAGTCGCGTACGGACTCGCGCAGCACAATACACTTACTCCGTTACAGGGATATTTAATTTTTAGGTCCATATTTTTGTTTTTTGCTTCAAAGGTTACTGCACGCACTTCGAATAGTGAAGACACCCCGTTCGACTGAAAAGTATCGTAGCAGTCTAAATTTAAAGTTGGCGACACGAGAAGGAGCAAGCGTAGAAATAAGTTCTAGGTAGCTCCTTGTACGCTGTTTTATACCCCGAAGTCGACTCGCAAATTTAAAAAAGAAAGGCGTTACTGAAAATTCTGTTGGTTCATTGGATAGCAAAATGGTGTCTACGCCCCTGTCGAGACAAAGTCGAGAATTATCACTTAACTATGTGCTTTTTGTGGAAACTAAAAGGAATTTTTTAAAAGCGATTATATAACTCTGCTCTTAGTTAGAAATTTCTTAGGCTACTTCCCCCTCACCAAACCAGGTAACAGAAAGACTTCCCCCGTATTCCACAGATGGCTGTCACATGTCGTAAATTTATTTTTCCTAAAGCCCTACATAATAAATAATCTCTTAAAAGTACAAACGTCTTTTAACTCAACTCATCAGCGTCATACCATAAAACAAGATCGTAGTTGTTTCTCCCTTTTCAGGGACGAAATTGCTTTCTTACACTACCATCCCCCTGAGACTTTTCTCGTATTCCACCTCTGACATGTCGTAAATTTTTTTTTCCTAAAACTCTGCATAATAAATAATCTATTAAAAGTACAAACGTCTTTTAACTCAACTCATCAGCGTCATACCATAAACAAGTTTGTACCTATTTCTCGCTTTTCGGGGACGAAATCACTTTCTTACACTACCACCCCCTGAGACTTCTCCCGTATTCCATTTTGTCGATTCCCTTTCGTGTTCGTACCTGTTTTGTCTCCTGCACTTTCTCAAATTCCTTTCTAGCTAAACATTTTTCAAGTTTATTCTCCGCACATGATTTCCACCTTACTTTTAACTTTTAGAAATATTTTAAACTTTGTTCTATATTATTTATTTTATATAAACCACTTAAAATTTTAAGCTCTTCCTATTTTGCGTTTCACATATTTTCTTCTTAGTAAATTACTTTATTGACAAAAGCATTTATATCTGTTCTAAATAAAATTTTCCGGTTAATCCTTTATCCTAATTTTTTAGTTTGTTTCTTATGTTACGACTCGTGTAAGATCCTGTCTAAAAATTCCACATTTTTTCCATAATTTTACAACTGCGCACGCAGTCTCTTAGCTTTTAAAGTGGGGTATATAAACGGCGGGTATATAAGCGATATCATTGCTAGTAATGTTCATCTCGCATTGATTCGAGTCTCTTTGTTCGAAGCTTTAACTTCGCGAGTAAAAAGTCAACACTTCGCGGTTCCTATCCACCCTGACTTTGATCAGCTGTATCGAGCAGTATTACGAAGAAGTGAGAACAATGTCCTGCCAAAGTGTTCCTAGCCGTACCGTTCGGATTTGCGAAGAAACGAGAGCAATGTCCAGCCAAAGTGTTAATAATCCCGAGAAGCAGGAGTATGCTGTGAATATGCCCAAGATGTACAACCACGAGGGAAGAAACGAACAATTTCATATGTTGTTATCAACAACTTATGGACTTAACGCCTCGCATACGAAAAGGATACACGTGGGTCTGCAAACAACGAACGCGAGCATCTACGAGCCAACGGTTAAATTAACCGGTAACAGCGCGGATGGGATTTATTTCAACGGCGACACTTGGCTGCAATTCCAAAACAACATGGGGGCCATGAGCGTATATTTAAGTGGTGATTACAAGTTGAAGCCGTCGCCTATCGTCATCAATATATTTCCATCAGCTTTACTTCAGCCTACGGGACGAGGTCGATATTAGTGGCGTATAAGAAACCGGGGAGCACACCACGGGAAATACAAGCGAGAAAATTCAACACCCTGAGGAGGAGGCGGATTCACAGCCAGCATCAAAGAAACGAAAAACCTACGCTGTTGCAATTGTGATGCAGAAAACAACTTTTCATGGTTTGGAAAATGTTGCGAAATGTATCGACGCTCATCTAAAACATTTGGAATCTCTGGCAGAAAATGTCAACGAGTGCACACGGTATCTTACCACGGAAATCGAGTTAAATCTTCCTCGGAGCTACGTGGATCGTGATATTGTAAAACTAACGTTAAAGGGAAATTTTTACGATATCGAACATAATGTTCGCACTCAAATTAAAAATTTAACCTTCCTGGATATGTATTTTAACATAATATTTCAGGAATTGATTTCTTTCCGATTTAATGAAATCCTTCGCATAATTATGTCGAATCGTGTACAATGTAACTTTTACATAAGAAATGTATAGCATTTTCTAACTACCCTTATTTTTTACTAATAATAATTATAAATGCCTATGAAAAATTCGTCTGAATAAATACTACTTTTTGTATACCTAATTCTCGTCTATTTCTCTACACACCCACCCCTCTCCAAACCAAGCAACAGGGACACTTCTCCCACATTCCAGCACTGTCAGTCACTAGTCGTAAATTTTTTTCCTAAAACCCCACATAAAAATAATCTCTTAAAAGCACAAGTGTCTTTTAACTAAAATCATCTGCGTCATGCCATAAAAACAAGTTCGTACCTGCTTCACCCTTCTCGGCGACGAAATCGCTTTACAATTTACTCTACCTGCTTACCCGAATTTTCCGGTCCTCCATTTTGGCGGCTCCCACCAGGCCCCACCTGCTTTCCAGTTTTCACTCCCACCATTTTGACGGCTCCCACCAGACTCCCCCATAAGTCCCACTTTCTCCCTCCTCCCCATTACAACTTCCAATCAACCGGTGGGTAGCCACGGTGCAAACCAATCAAGCGCTGGGTAGCTACAGTGCAAACCAATCAGATCGCTGGCAGTTACCGTGCGAGCCAATCAGAACGCTCCATTTAACTCTCCCCACCACTCCCCCAGACATAGGCCACGCCTCTGGCGCCAGTGGGGTCGGTGGTGGGGGTTTGTTGTGACGCACCATGGCTACCCATATACTACTCGTCACTTTCCGATCGCGCGACTTCGGGCGCCACTCACGCCTAAGCTATTGATTCTAGAAATATGCCCTCGCGGACTTTTTTATAGGAAATTTAATTCTCTACACAATTGTCTATGTGTAATTTTGTTGTAGCTCGAACGGTTTTCGCAGCGTTTCGAGTGAAAGGTCGAAAGGGGCCAATTTTTTATGGTTTTTATTTTTTTTTGCAAAAACGAGGGAAGTTGACGAAACACAAAATTAATATGTTGATATCAGTGCCATTTACTATCGAATGGCACATAAAGTAAACTGCCGAATTCAAATTGTTTTTCGAAACCTAATTTAACTGGCCTATATGTACCGAACTCGTAATTTAAATGCCATGATTGCAGTGTGAGGAGCCGGCCGACGGACTTGCGTGCAATCATGCAAGAAAATTGTTATTGCTCGAAAAATATTCAAAAAGTTCGAGAAAGTGACCGAAGGACAGGTCAGACTTTTGAGTAGGAGAATCCGCTCAACCGATCTCGACAAAGAGGATTCGACTCGCGGACACCGACACGAACAGACGCGTTACACTGAATAAAATAAATCGTCTATTATTCTGTATTCGGCGGATTTTATCTTTTTGACTCTCTGATTCCGACTCTACATCCTAACATAACTCGCCAAAAAGTAAATTACTTGAAATTTTAAGACTTAGCCATTTCTTTAGTTTTCACAACATTTAGTCTAATTTATCATCGTCAAATATTTTTGGTATTTTCAAGAATTTTGTATTTTTACTTACCGCAGTTTCTTATCCAAATGTCAAATCTTTTATCAGTCTTCTGTGGAAAACGAAACAGTTTACAGTTCTCTGATTTGACACTATTACAGTTTTTATATGCACATCTGTCAAATATCGTGATTTTCTTCACACTACCGTTATCCATGTTGATCCACGAAAAACACCTGCAACAATCCAAAACAAACCCTCGGCCGCGAACGGAAAACGCCGAGAAAACACACAATCTCCGCGAATCTCGTGATTTTTTGAAACTACAATTTCGTTGAAACTGTAGGTTCTTAAAATCGGATCACTGCACACTGGGAAAATCCAAGTCACTATTCACACTAACACCTTTCGGTAACTACGAAAAAAATCGCAAGATACTGGAAATCGTTAGGAAAATAGCTCAGCAGCGCAATGGAATAAGTTCTGATGCAGTCGATGTGGTCGCTCGAGAACGCCAGAGGCTTAAGGTAAATGTCCCTATTGCCGACCATGCTCCCTCTACCGACCACTTGACGTGAAACGTTATTTGCGAGGCTGCCGATACAGCAACACGTTTGTTAGTGGATTTAAGGGGATGCTGGAGCGACGGCTGAACTCCGACGGTCCTGCGCCCTCATCTAAACGGAACTAAAAATGTCGATAATGTCAACATTTTTATTCCGTTTCTTACATTATCATATAAGCTCTGTTTCCTGCATTATCATGGACGTAACATGCTAATACAGAATGGACATGGATTAGAAATACCAGGGACGTAACACGGGTGTTCTATTTGAATCGTCCCATGTAATATCTCGAAATTTGGAAAAACGGAACAAACGTTTCGGACAAAAGTTGTGTGGTCTAAAGGGAGACAAATAATGGTACAATCAATTTTCAAAAAATCGGTTGTTCAAGATGACATGAACGTCATCGCCAATAGAATTATGTGATTTTTACGTAATGTGATTTCTCTAATTATTCTGCATATAAGTATTCGAAATATCAATAGTTTACGAGATATGTTATACTTTATTCTGATATATTTATAAAATTTAAAATATCTCATAAATTAATATTTTTATAATAATTTTACTTTTATGTACCGAATAATAAATGAATAAATTAGTGTAAAAAAATACATAATTGCTATTTAAAAAATTATGTAATTTGCAACATACAATTACATTTTAAGCAATTACGTGTTTTCTTTACACCAATTGATTTATCTCATTATTCTGTATGTGCATAAAAGTATACGGCTATAAAAAATCAATAGTTTATGAAATATTTTCTATTTATTTAAAATATATACCAGAATATATTTGTAAGGAAACTGTAATTATAAAATATCGCTGCGTAATAAAATAAATCTTATCTAACTGACATTGCACACAATAAAAAATTAGCATGTTCACTGTCCGCGCGTAAAAATCTTCAACATATATGAACGTGCTCCGTAATTCACGGACAGCAAACATGTTGAAAGGATTTCTTTTCTATTTACAATTTACACCTACAAAAATCACACCAAAATCCTATGGATATAACTATCCTATGGATATAACTATCCTATGGATTTACTATCCTATGGATAGTATATTATATGGAGCCGTTAGGCTGATCCGATAATCGAGCAGTCTCTCGAAAGCGGTCTCGGCGTAAAGTATGCACGGCGGCCTCGCGCTCGCGTACGCTTCGCGTATACTTGGCGGGAGGCACGACCGTGCCTCCAGATAAAATAATTGTTTTCGGCAAAAATTTACGGTTAAAAAAATTATGAATTGCAAAATTCCTTTTTCAACTTATTTATTTTGTTGAGGTTATGTGTAATCGAAATCTATGAATCGATCTTACATGGAATGTTTGAATGTGAAACTTTCATTTCGACATTTTCATTTATCCAAAAATCATATTATATATTTTATTTCATGACTTCTATGAATATTGTGAGTTTTACGAATTCCATAATTTTATTTCAGATTCGATTGACTGACAATGACTCGTTGTGCTGTTAAAGGGTGCCAAAACATCAAGCCGCAGCGAAAGTCAGGCAATTTGAGTTTTTTTAGTTTTCCTAAAGACGAAATTGTTTGTAATGGAATGGTAATGACTTATTTATCAAGGCAAAGAATTATAATTTATACCAATACTATTTGGTACAGTTTGTTTGATTATGGAAAAAATAAAAGTTTGGTTGATAGTTTTCGGTTCACTTGCTTATACAAAAAAAAGTATTTTAGTTGAAAGTTTTCCTTCAAGTTCGCTTGCTTATTGAAAAAAAGCGACTGTCTAATAAAAACTTCTGAAATAATAGCCAACAGAGAAGTGAAATATGAATAGAGGCTAAGAAGTATTTGAATCTGCCGCTCGTAAAATGGCCGGTCCGTGGCTACTTTCCTATTGGCTGGGAAATTTGGGTTGCGCATTAACTCACCTTATATTCTTCCACCATGGTCAGAGTCAGGTCAGAGTCGGGACTGTCGGGAGACCAATTTGGACCGTCCTAGGGTACGTTCCACTTAACGCTCGCAACGATCGCGTCATCATTCTATCCTTGTTTCTCACTAGATGTTAAACAAGGATAGAATGACGCTACGGTCGTTGCGAGCGTTAAGTGGAACGCACCCATAGTGAGCGGTCGTGACTGACGTGAGCTCCTGAAATACTCTTTCGCCTGTGCAGCGAAACATTGAATATCCTCTACAATCCATTATCAAACTGTACAATTGTTGGAAAGAATCAGTAACCAGTACCAGGGACAGCATTCAAGACGAATATTTTTCTACCAAGAAGGGAAGAATCACACAATATAAACCGGACATCTTGGATCCTTGCCGGACAGGCATTTGAGGACGCGGCGACGTAACACATGGCAAATCTGGCGAAAGTCGGCCATTACTTCTGAATTCAACAATCGATCAAAGAAGGATGAGATAGACTGAAAGTATTTCCCTCCTTAAACCACAAAAAGGTGAGTCCTCCCGGAAAGCCTGGCAAGTGATATATAAATAAATAAATTTTTAGAACGTTAATAGATTAAGGCGTTGAGATTTGATAAATTTAATATTCTAATTTTGTTCATACGATTGCGGAGTTATACCGGAAACTTGATAACCAAAAAAAAAAAAAAAAAAAAAAACAGAGATTTTCATAATATGTTTGGAAATATAAGGGATAAAGCCAATGTGATCATCTACAGTATAAATTATTATTCCATTAGTGGATAGTATATCAAAAGATATATCTATATAATATCCGCTCTGAATTCCGGACATTGTTACGATACAGTGAATACTCCTTTTCATATTCAGATAGAAATGATGATGATGTATGTATATATATGTATATATATATATATATATATATATGTGTATACAGATATCAGGGGATTGTGTTTAATCATATAAATGTTGACACATATTTGGTCTGTGTTTAATCATATAAATGTTGACACATATTTGGTCTGTGTCGGATAGTTCTATATAAATCATGGTTGTGAATATAATAATCTTATATGTCGTTAAGAAGTCTTGTAACATTTGAATGAATGATCGTTGTAATTCCTCTTACGGTGAATCTCTTGGATTGCTAAGATGATTCCTTCGGTCTAGTGTTGATTTATTTTGATATATCCCTTTGTCAACAGATAGATATGTATTATCTCGGACAAATGGATAGAATGATGTTTTGATCAGCCCCAATACAATATTGAATATTAAGACTGAGATCTAAGTTAAAGTCTGTATAGGTAGGTTATAGATTAAGAGTTAAGTTTAGAGTTAAGTTTATAGTATTTGTTCCCTATTATTACGTTGTTTATTTTTCATCTCGTATAATTAGATATATACTACGGATGTTGATTAATATTAAGATTCTGCCAAATCGGCTATATATGATTCATGTTGATTGGATCCTATTTAATATAGATTAGCACGGTTATGAGTTGAGATATTTTCAACTTCTATTTCTTTTATTCATGTTAATCATACCATAGGACCAAATATAGACTATTTGTATCCAAGTATTGTGACCTTGGACCTTTGATCACGAGCAAATGGACATAACGATGCGTGTTTCTTAATGTCTAAGTGTCATTGGATTGTCCACGGTTAGGATTCTATTAGGTTTATAGCAAAACCACAATTGAAATCTAATCCTGATTGGATATCAGAATTTAAAATGAAGAAAAATAAAACCAAAATAGATCTCCTGATCCCTTATCCCCATCGCCTAATTCAGTCAAAGGTAAGGGGAATGGAAATGACAATTTAAAAAACAGAAACGAGATACTAGTCCATCTTTCCTTGGAGTAAGCAGGAAATTGGAATCTGAAGCCATGACCATTGGTTCCTCAGAAAGATCTTTCAAACAAAATGACCCTATTGATCTAGTTCCATATAATGTCCAATCTGAGGTTACAGTTGACACGGAACCAAGTATGGAAATAGAACCAAATATGTCAAATAGAGAGAAATTCATTAATTCTCAACTATCTAACAGGTATTCAAGATTTAACACTGCCCCATTCTCGGTATTAGTGGAAAGCGTATCCACAGATAATGACGCCTATTTGAACATAGGAAATTTACATCCTATGAAAATTGGAAAAAAATGAATGGTAAGTTTAAAAGTATAACAAGCATCAAAAGGAGGGGGAAGGGTTGCATAAATATTAACTTCTCCTCTTACGTTGAAGCTAACAAATTTACCGATTCAAAAAATTTATTTCATCATAACTGCAAAATATACATCCCCAATTTTAAAATCTATAGAACTGGTGTGATCAGGGATGTAGAAAAGTCCTTATCGAACGAAGAAATAATACAGGGAATTTCATGGCCTGATAGTGAGGTTAAGATCACTAACTTAGAGAGACTTAAATTCAAAGATAAGAACGGATTGTTGCAAAACTCATCATCAATCAAAATGGTTTTTGAATCAAATCTGATTCCGGAATACTTATATATATGGAATGTGAGATGTAGAGTCTTTCCCTTTATTAATAAAGTTAGGAAATGCATAAAATTGTTGCAGATGGGGTCACTCCGTCACCTTTTGCAGGAGTAATAAATCTTGTGATAAATGCGGTGAGAACCATGATAGCGTGGATTGTGACAATCCTTTGCTCAAATGTATAAACTGTGGCGAAGATCACTCGTCTTTTGATCCATCGTGCACGGTGTTCCTGAAATACAAACTAATTAATTCAGTCATGGCATATGCCAATTGTCCTCAATTCATTGCTAGAAGAATTATTAAATCTAGAAACATAGTGGATAATTCTCAAGTTCACAAACTGTTGAAATCTTCCGCATATATCGGTTGGAATAATAATATTGAGGACAGAGGAACATTAAGCTCGGATATCATAACGTCCGGTTATAAGAACCAAAAACAAATGTCGTCAGCAAACCTATTTAACTCTAGAAAAACAAACACTTTAGACAGCTCCAGTGTTGGTACGATAGATCATGTTGGTAGATCAGAACAAATTACTAAAGTAAATAAACCCATGATTCACAGATCGTTCCAGAAGCCTGGGAAGATATATTCTCAAGCTCACTCTCAATCCCTAACCCAATCCTATCCAATAGCAGTTTATATTCCTCTCAGGAATTTTACAGCCCATTTTCTGAAAAAAATAATGACACAAGAATAGACGTCATAGAGCGTCGATTCCAGGAGATTCTAAAGGTGGATATCAATTTATTGAATACCAAGGACTTTACCCCAATTATTCGTGAAATTATCGACATGCTTAAAAGCTACAAATCTACTTAAAATTCAATTGCAAATTAAAAAGTGCTACTGATTAGCGCACCAAGAGAAAACTAGCAATGCATATCAAAATAGCTCAATGGATAGATTAGAAAATTCCTGATAACTTGGACTTAGAATGTTCTGCAATTTCTCTTAAAAAACCAAACTTATTGAAAGGCCGAATTATCATAATATCACTTTACCAACCTACCCATAATTTAATAAATGTGGAAGGATGGAACATAATTTTTCAATGTATTGGAAATTAGTTACTGGGTGTTCAATTAATTAATAGCATTACGTTTAGAGGCTCTGTTTGCATTGCAATCAAAATATAAAGATTTAGACAAAGAATTCTTGAGAGAATTAATATTGGCACGGGAGATTGTTATATGAACAATTTCTCGAATATAAGGATTTCTAACATAAATAAGGTTATTTTGGGTCGTAACAATGTCTGTTTGATAAATAGGATAGTTACGGGTATTTATTTACTAATGCTAATAAATTTAAATTGGACTAAAAGAGTCTGCCCAATGTGAATGTGGGCATAAAATTCAGGATATGAATCATATTTTATGGTCCTGTCCAAGACTATCGGATACAAGATCTCAATTTCTTGAACAATTGTATAATCTTAAGTACCAAGCTCCCTTTTCCGTGAATATATTATGGGAATCATCGATAAGAAAATCGCTAAATGTTGTATAAAATTTTTTAATTGGTTGTGACATAAATATATAATAAGTTAGAAATAGTATAATGCCCTTGCCGGGTTTTTTTGTTCTTGGGGGTCTCATTTCACAGATGTGGTGATACCGGTCCCAAGCCGCCTGAGGAGACACAAGAAAGAATATACAAACCAATTGAGAAGATTATGGAAAGTACTCATATTAACTTTATTGAAATGATCTACTATCCAGACACAAAACAAATTTGAGGACACAGGAAGCCCCCCCCCTCTGATGTCCTCAACTATAATTAAAATAGATAATATATATAAAAGAAATCGTGGTACTGGGACTCTGCGGAGTTGTGAAATCCACTGGGCAAAAGAAGAAGAAGAAGAAGGTCAGAGTCGGGTCAGAGTCGGGTTGGCTTGCCCGTTTCCACCGGATCAGAGTTTACACAGAGTTACACCAGGGTTGCGGCAAGGTTGAACGTTACCAACTGTGCAAAATGTGAGCTACAATAGCCTGACATATTAAGGTTACGTTGACTCTCAGAATATCATGGATCCGAGAGCAATAATATTAATTTTAAAAGTTGCCTATGTGTTCTATTATATCCTTTGCTCTTGAATGTTTCCTCTACTTTCTTAAATATTTCTGAAGTTCTGAACTTCTTCCCATTCATTAATGTTATTACTTGCAATTCTTTTATAATTGCTAAAAAGCACTCCGTCTCCTTGACATCCCAAGTGGCCGGCTTCTTTTTTCTTCATTTTGACAATCGTTTTTAAACATTATAAATGAATCAAGTAAAAATGCTTGTATAAATACCGGTCACAATACGTTTTGTCATTTGAATGCGTACTGCGCAATTTGTATTCATTTATCCCGTTGGCAACACTACAGTAACCTAACTCGACTCTTGTCGTTTCCACCGAATCTCATTTGGACCCTACCTTAAAATTTTATTGGGTAGGGTTTAGGTTCGAGTTAGGTGTTTCCACCGCAAGAGCGCTCACCCCAACCCGACTCTGACTCGACTTTGACCCGGTTCGAACCCTCGGTGGAAACATACTCTATGATCATAAGGATCGAGGAGCCCGGGGCTGCCTTCGGGTACGGCGACCGCATCTCCCGCGTCGCCTCCCGAATCTCCGTGCCAGTCCGGAATGAGTTCCGGGATCGAGGGGTGGAGGGTGTGCGGATTTAGAGGATTAGTCGCGAGACAAGCGCTCGAGTCACTCGAGCCTTGAGCGAGCGAGCGAGCGAGCACCGCGTGAACGCTGGGTTGGCTCGCTCCCGAGGATATCGCGGGGCGATTATCGTTTCGTGTAATTGCAAAATTTTCTGTGTTTTTTACTTCTAGAGATATCGGACAATCATTCCAGGAAGCGCAGAACATCTCAGCAATATTGCAGCAACATTGCTAGAATGTTCTGTGTCACCTGAAATGTCGCATTTAAAGATAATGATTTTAAATAATTCTATGTCTCCTATATGTCTCAAAGTCGAGTTGACATAATTATAACTGTGATTATTATTATGATCTTAGAAGAAATTTTCCTGCAAGCTATATTATTTTATTTTTTATATATATATATATATATATATATATATATATATATATATATATCTGTACTTTAGAGGTAAAGAATCGTATCCCATAATTATAAATTTAGGGAAAAAGTGTATAACTATAACACTATTAATGACTATTTACGACTATTAACTAGTAGTAATGGACATAAAACCTTTTACTATACTAAAATTTAAGCTCCTGGTATATTGGAAAAAATATTAACTCAATTTTGACAAAAAGTGGGCATACTATCCTTTACCTCTGTGGTACAGATATATATATATATATATATACACACACACACACACACACATACACATATTCTATAGATATATAATCTTTATTGGAAGAAAGCAAATTTTGCAATCTTGTTCAAAACAAAAGATACAGTTACATCCTCCTATTTCTCTTTCATTGAAACATTAATTTCTTTTCATTCTTTCATAAAATGTAGGCTGTGTACAGATTACGCATTACGATGTACTACTCAATGTTATATTTTTCTTAAAGGGACAGAAGCCAAATTTTATACCTTCGGAGATGCTGGAAGTTGGTTTGCGAGTCGTCCGCGGCCAGGATTGGAAGTGGGACGACCAAGATGGTGGCGAGGGTCACGCCGGGACGATAGTGGAGATTGGCAGACCTCCTCCCACGGGAAACTCGACCTCCAGCCCGAATCCTACTGATCGGACGCCGGACAAGACGGTCATCGTCCAGTGGGACCATGGCGCTAGGAGTAATTACAAGATCGGCTATCAGGGGGTTTACGATCTGTTGGTGTTCGATAACGCGGCCGCCGGTGTCAAGCACTCCAACATCATCTGCGACGGTTGCAAGAGGCACGGGATAATCGGCATCAGGTGGAAGTGTACAGAGTGTTTCGACTACGACCTCTGCACGCAGTGTTACATGGCCGACACGCACGACTTGACTCACACCTTTGAGAGATATCAAACGGCGAATTCCGTGGGGTGAGCGTTCTGGCGTTTTAAATTAAATTCGTGTTACTCATTTCGGCAATCGTATAATTGCAATTGCGCGTCTGATTGAGCGCAGGGTTCGTCTGGGACCGAGAGAAGGGTGCGCGAAGATACCTTTGAAAGGGATCTTCATAGGAGCGAAAGTCATTCGCGGACCGGACTGGGAGTGGGAAATCAGGATGGTGGCCGCGGTATTCATATATACTATTTAAATCAGTTTTTTTTAATTCGTATAATTACGTAATAAATTGCTGATGTAATTTTCCTTGGAATTTCAGGGAAAACCGGGAGGGTCATGGACATAAGTGGATGGGATAACGAGAGCAGTCGATCGGTTGCTATCGTCACGTGGTCCACGGGTAGCACAAACTTGTATCGATTAGGCTTCAAAGGCTGCGTGGATCTGTGTTACGTAGAGGAGGCTGCTGCTGGTACTTATTACAAGGAGCACCTTCCGTTACTCGGCCAACCGGTCTTGACCGTACCGGACAACGGAAACAGCTCGACGCCGACGAAGAGCGGCGTACCCGGCGTCACGTCTAGTCCACACTCTTTAACGTTCAACGTCAGCGACAAGGTGAAGGTGCTAATGGAGGTCGATACGTTAAAGGAAATGCAGGACGGTCACGGCGATGGAATCCGCGTATGGCCGAATACACGGAGGGAGATACGCCCTTGCACTTCGCGGTATTCGGGTACGTTGGGAGATCCGTCGCCGCGGTCTACCGCGAACGTCCGCGACTAACGGCGACTCTCCTTTGTTCGAGCAGCAATCAGCCGGAGATGATGGAGCTGCTGCTGTCGCGCGGCGCTGCCATCAACGCCGTCAACAACGGCAAGTGCAGCGCCCTGCACGTGCGGTCAACAAGCAGCACGTGCAGTGCGTGAGGGTGCTGCTGCGTTACCATTGCGACGTCAATCTCCAGGACTCGTACGGCGACACGGCGTTGCACGTCGCGATCGGGAAGGACACGCTGGACCGCGACGTGATCGATGCGTTATGCGCCGGTGAAAGGGTTGACTTCATGCTACGGAACAAACGGGGCTTCAACATCCTGCATCACGCCGCACTTAAGGGCAACGCGCAGTACGTGTATAAGACAGACTTGATCAAGTACAGTCTCGCATAGAGACTCAGTATACAGTCTCATGTTTGCTAATCCTAGAGATAGCTTGGCAGCGCTTAAAGTTCGCCTGGTTAATCTAATTTAACGAATCCGTGAAATCGCAGCGCAACGGAGAGGTTGGTTGCGCGCGCGCGTCACCTGGTGGATGTGAAAAAGGAGGACGGATTCGCGGCGTTGCATCTGGCGGCGTTGAACGGACACAGGGAGGTCGCGGCGATCCTCCTCTCGCAGAACGGCGGCCGCGCCAAGGTCGACCTGCGCAACAATCGACGTCAGACGCCGTTGCACCTGGCGACCTCGCAGGGGCACTGGTCGCTCGTCGAGCTGCTGGTGCACCACAGCGCGGACATCGGCAGCACGGACGAGGACGGTGACACCGTGCTGCACATCGCGATAGCCAAGAGTCCGAATCAACAGACTGCCGTACCTCCACCCGAAAGTAGCCGGGACTCGCCGCTTATATACGCTGTATGTGCCCGAGCTCTTGCACTTTACGTGACTGGTATCAAGAGACACGGTCGTGTCTCGCGCCAAGTATACGCGAAGCGAGACCGTCCCGTGTATCTTTACGCGAGCGGGCGAGTTGCCAGTACCCGAGATTATCGGATCTCAATAACGGCTGAGCCGATCGACTTCTTAGTAGTCTCAATGGATAGCTTGGGGTCGATTTATGTAACCAAAGTGTTTTCATTTTTCGCCTACGTGTCCTACAAGCGGAGATATTACGATGCAAAGTCCAATATTGAAATTTCTATGTCTCCGTTTTCTCCTCCTTATTCTTCATCATACTTGGTGCCTAGTAAGGGGGATCCGTAAAGGGTGAGGAAATGTCCGGAATGGACGTCGTTCATTGGACGGATTTTCTTCCCTCTCACTCTTTCTCCCTCTCACTCACTCACGTCTATCGGCGCTGCGCGACAGCGAGCGTGCGACCGAGAGAGAAAGAGCGAGCGAGATATAGCGGAGTTTGACAAGTGGGTTTTCGAGTGACAGCGAGTTTTTTCGAGTGACAGCGAGTTTTCGAGTGACCGCGATTCTTCGGCAGCTATATATCGTGAGTTTTGCGTTTGGTGGTATTATTTAATATTATTTACAGTATTCCTGTGATTTAAATCATCAATCATACGCATATGCAATAAATATGATAAGTAAGGTTAAATGTCACATGTTGAAATAGTCGCAGTAATACTCAATCAATAATCAATAATAATATATTTTACTGCGACTATATCAACACATGACAGTTTTGCACATCTAATCTTATTGTCATATTTATTGAAAATAATCTTGGCAATAATAAAAGTATAACAGTGGATTATTATTAAAAGTGTATACATACATTGTATACATTGTAAACGGTTAAAGTGATCTGACAATATATTCAATGTGTCCACGTTTTCCCATTCAGATTAGAGAGTATACCTCACCAGATCATTCGGATACTCGCAGACCTGAAGGAATGGAAAAGTTTGGAGAGGATATCGGCGTAGAAGCTGAAAATGTGGTGATGATTTGATAGAGCGTGTAAGTATATTAATAATATAAGAGAAATTTATCCTGATTCGAATAAAAACGGTGTGTATATTATCTTACATGCATGATAATGTTATATATAATAATATGGTTCTTTAGGGTCAATTGTGGAGTGGTTAAGATTTAACGAGGCGAAGGATCATCGTTAAAAGAAGCTAGCAGGTGAATTGTCTTATAGATAGAAATAGTCTATTTTACTAAGAACTATTCGTTCTTTTATACATTGCAACATATAATATTATAAGGGTGTCCCAAAATTCGAGGATAATATTATTGCAACATGAAAATTCGTTAAAAATTAAATAATAAAAGTGCATGCCATTTTTTTCATAAGTTATTTTTTAATATGAAGGTTTAAGGTATAACCAATTATAAACGTTGTTCAAAAATCCTCTGTACATGTGCCTTGCGTGCAATGGTATTAGATTTGAAAAACTTTGCGATCACCGACACTAAACTGAACATTGCCGTTGTACGCATACTACCGCATACGTGAATTATTATAATTTTATAATACTTTTCATATCACACGTATGACCATGCGGTAGTATGCGGCAATGTACAGTGTAGTGTCGGTGACCGCGAAGTTTTCCAAACCTAATACCATTCCACGCACGACACACGGACAGATGACTTTTAATCAACGTTTATAATTGGTATACCTTAAACCTTCATATTTAGAAAACTACTTCATGAAAAAATGGCATGCACTTTTATTATATAATTTTTAACGAACTTTCATGCTGCAATAATTATCCTCGAATTTCGGGACACCCTGTATAATATTATATGTTGCAATGTATAAAAGCCGAATAGTTCTTAGTAAAATAGACTATTTCTATCTATAAGACAATTCACCTGCTAGCTTCTATTAACGATGATCCTTCGCCTCGTTAAATTTTTAACCACTCCACAATTGACCCTAAAAGAACCATATTATTATATATAACACTATCATGCATGTAAGATAATATACACACCGTTTTTATTTGAATCAGGATAAATTTCTCTTATATTATTATATACTTACACGCTCTATCAAATCATCACCACATTTTCAGCTTCTACGCTGATATCCTCTCCAAACTTTTCCATTCCTTCAGGTCTGCGAGTATCCGAATGATCTGGTGAGGTATACTCTCTGATCTGAATCAAATGATACAACGTTTTTGGGAAAACGTGGACACATTGGATATATTGTCAGATCACTTTCCACCGTTTATAATGTATACAATGTATACACTTTTAATAATAATCCACTGTTATACTTTTATTATTGCCAAGATTATTTTCAATAAATATGACAAATAAGATTAGATGTGCGAAAACTGTCATGTGTTGATATAGTCGCAGTAAAATAATATTATTATTAATTATGATTGAGTAATTACTGCGACTATTTCAACATGTGACATTTAACCTTACTTATCGTATTTATTGCATATGCGTATGATTGATGATTTAAATCACAGGAATACTGTAATAATATTAAATTAATACCACCAAACGCAAAACTCACGATATATAGCTGCCGAAGAATAAACTCGCTGTCACTCGAAAGCTTTCCAAAATACTATAATTAAGTATTTTTCATTAAGAACTTTTGGAATTATAAGGTTTGAAAGTTCTAATATTTTGACATAAAATACAAAATATCTTGTAAAACATTAAGTTTTCGGTAATGTTGCCTTAATACTTTATGTACAGAATAATGAGACGAATCAATTTGTGTAATAAAAACACATAGTTGCTTTTAAGAAAAAGTATGCAGATGCATGTTGCAAATTACATATTTTTCTTAAAGGAACTATGTGTTTTTATTACACAAATTGACTCGTCTCATTATTCTGTGCATAAAAGTATTAAGGTAACATTACCGAAAACTTAATGTTTTGCAAGATATTTTGTATTTTATGTCAAAATATAACTTTCAAGTCTTATAATTCCAAAAGTTTTAATGAAAAAATATTTTATTATAGTGTTTTGAAAAGCTCTCGAGATTAGCTATAAGAATATGCATTGAAAAATAGGGGTTCTATTTAAGAAATTGAAGGTGACCTTCATGTGATCTTCAAACGAATTTCCAAGGTCACATCAATGGCACCATCTTATGTCCCCCTTCGAACCAAATAACTTTTGTCTGAAACATTTTTCTCTTCCGGGCTTGGTTTTGAGATTCGACTGGATGGATTAAAATGGGCCACCCTGTATATATATATATATATATATATATAATATATATATATATATATATATAATAGTTTACAATTATATGTAGGGTTAAAAACCACAGTGATATAAGTCACATTTTTGAAAATATGAGTCGTGTGCATAAATGCAATTAATATAATTTTTATGGATGTGTAGATCAATATTTTAAATATTTGACTGACAGTGCTATGGCTTTCATCTCCTCATATATTGTAAAAGAGAATAAGATATTCGACACTACAAAATGTTTGAGATCACAACAAAATTACCTTTTTTAAAAAAAAGGTACAAAAATGCGCCAAGTATACGCGCCTGACAACCTTCAAACAAGAACTCTTGTACAAAACTTTAATATATGCTGAAAACTTTTTTAAAAATATCCCCAAAAAATAAGTATGTGTTATATAAACCATCAAAAAGGACCCCATCAAAAAAAGAACTGTCGTAAATTAATAATTTTTTAAAATATTCCCAAAAAATAAGTATGTGTTATATAAAACCATCAGAAAGAACCCCATCAAAAAAAGAACTGTCGTAAATTAATAATTTTACAAAAATGTATGAAATCTTTAAATTGCGCCATTATAGAAAGAGAATAAAAATACAACCCAAGTGGTATGTATCTTTGTATTCCCACTCAAGGGTTTTCCTATTCCAACCCAAATGGTAGTAGTTTTAATTCTCCTTAAAAAAATAATTATATCATAAAATTGCGTTAACTAATCCAACCCAAGTGATATGTATTTTAAAAAAAATGTATATTTCAATGGAATCAAAGATTTAATCACAAAGAATTAAAGAGGTGACAGTACAAAATGAAATATTTAATTGAAATAAAAAACTTTTTATGTAAAAAAACTTGGCGCTGCTAGACCGAATAAGGAATCAAACTTATATACTAAAGAAACCTAATCTTAAATCTACTCTACATAATCGCTTTCACAACGCATGCCTTACAAATCTAAACTTATATTAATTCTAATCGCTTTCACAACATACAACGCACGCCTTATATCCGTTTCTACCAATGCAGATTAACTTTAATTTCGGTTTAAGAGCAATGAGCAATTCGGTCTAGCAGCGCCAAGTTTTTTTACATAAAAAGTTTTTTTATTTTAAATAAATATTTTCATTTTGTACTGTCACCTCTTTAATTCTTTGTGATTAAATCTTTGATTCCATTGAAATATACATTTTTTTAAAAATACATATCACTTGTGTTGGATTAGTTAACGCAATTTATGATATAATTATTTTTTAAGGAGAATTAAAACTACTACCATTTGGGTTGGAATAGGAAAACCCTTGAGTGGGAATACAAAGATACATACCACTTGGGTTGTATTTTTATTCTCTTTCTATAATTGGCGCAATTTAAAGATTTCATACATTTTGTAAAATTATTAATTTACGACAGTTCTTTTTTGATGGGTTCTTTCTGATGGTTTATATAACACATACTTATTTTTTTGGAAATATTTTAAAAAATTATTAATTTACGACAGTTCTTTTTTTGATGGGGTTCTTTTTGATGGTTTTATATAACACATACTTATTTTTTTGGGAATATTTTTAAAAAAGTTTTCAGCATATATTAAAGTTTTGTACAAGAGTTCTTGTTTGAAGGTTGTCAGGCGCGTATACTTGGCGCATTTTTGTACCTTTTTTAAAAAAAGGTCAGCCTTACCAGCTCTGTGTGTGCATTTGTGTGCATGCGCTGTCTTATATTTTAAAGCTTAATAATTTCTTAAAAATGAAACGAGCGCTCAGTGGTTTAGGTTCCATTTCTATATAGGACTTCCTTTTCGGAATAATTCTAGAGTTGGGATTTTAAAGGTCGGACAGACATAAATATTAAACTTCTACATTTAATTTTTATCTTAATTTAACATCGCAATCATTTTTATAAATATGATCTTTCCAAAATATTGCGCTGTTATTCTTAAGGTAATTAATTTTTCATTAATTTAATAATCATTCATAAAATCATCCATTAATGTTTATTTATAATTAAAGTTTTATTAATTTAACAAATAAGAGAATTAATTGCCTATTCGGTCCAAGCGGATCTTCGTGCTTAATAATATTAATTAAGTAAATTATTAATATAATTTTTTCCGTTCTATAAACTGCGCGCCGATTGTTTGTCGGCCTTGAAACGCAATCTTAAACTGAAGTTAGAAAATCACAAATTAAATTGATCGTCAAATTCTAATACTAATGATGCTAATAAGCATTTTAAAACTGTAAAGAATTTATTGCGAAAATATCACCTCAGCCAGGGTTTGAACCTGGGACCTCCCGACTCTCCGGGCGGGCGTCTTACCAACTCGACCACCGAGGCATTCGGTGATATTTATCGCAATAACCAGTAACCTAATGTGAGAACGTCATATTCAGGCGACGTGAATGAACAATAATAATAATAGGTATTCGACCGATAAGTGAATAACACAAATAAGAGAATTAATTGCCTATTCGGTCCAAGCGGATCTTCGTGCTTAATAATATTAATTAAGTAAATTATAAATATAATTTTTTCCGTTCTATAAACTGCGCGCCGATTGTTTGTCGGCCTTGAAACGCAATCTTAAACTGAAGTTAGAAAATCACAAATTAAATTGATCGTCAAATTCTAATACTAATGATGCTAATAAGCATTTTAAAACTGTAAAGAATTATTGCGAAAAATATCACCTCAGCCAGGGTTTGAACCTGGGACCTCCCGACTCTCCGGGCAGGCGTCTTACCAACTCGACCACCGAGGCATTCGGTGATATTTATCGCAATAACCAGTAACCTAATGTGAGAACGTCATATTCAGGCGACGTGAAATGAACAATAATAATAATAGGTATTCGACCGATAAGTGAATAACACAAATAAGAGAATTAATTGCCTATTCGGTCCAAGCGGATCTTCGTGCTTAATAATATTAATTAAGTAAATTATTAAATATAATTTTTTCCGTTCTATAAACTGCGCGCCGATTGTTTGTCGGCCTTGAAACGCAATCTTAAACTGAAGTTAGAAAATCACAAATTAAATTGATCGTCAAATTCTAATACTAATGATGCTAATAAGGTTATTAGCATCATTAGTATTAGAATTTGACGATCAATTTAATTTGTGATTTTCTAACTTCAGTTTAAGATTGCGTTTCAAGGCCGACAAACAATCGGCGCGCAGTTTATAGAACGGAAAAAATTATATTTAATAATTTACTTAATTAATATTATTAAGCACGAAGATCCGCTTGGACCGAATAGGCAATTAATTCTCTTATTTGTGTTATTCACTTATCGGTCGAATACCTATTATTATTATTGTTCATTTCACGTCGCCTGAATATGACGTTCTCACATTAGGTTACTGGTTATTGCGATAAATATCACCGAATGCCTCGGTGGTCGAGTTGGTAAGACGCCCGCCCGGAGAGTCGGGAGGTCCCAGGTTCAAACCCTGGCTGAGGTGATATTTTTCGCAATAAATTCTTTACAGTTTTAAAATGCTTATTAGCATCATTAGTATTAGAATTTGACGATCAATTTAATTTGTGATTTTCTAACTTCAGTTTAAGATTGCGTTTCAAGGCCGACAAACAATCGGCGCGCAGTTTATAGAACGGAAAAAATTATATTTAATAATTTACTTAATTAATATTATTAAGCACGAAGATCCGCTTGGACCGAATAGGCAATTAATTCTCTTATTTGTGTTATTCACTTATCGGTCGAATACCTATTTTATTATTGTTTATTAATTTAATAATTCTTCTAATTAAATATAAATATTAAATAAAAATCTAATAAGAATTAATACGATTCATATAAAACTCTAGGGCCTCGTCCCTTAATATCACTTAAGACTTTTAACTTAATAAAAAAAACTCAAGTTTTTAATTTAAGACAGTATGAATTTCATCAATTTGTTCATACTAGTCTCTATTTAAAAAACAATTTGATTTTTATAGAAATTCTATAAACTAGGACTAGTCTATATATCTTTTTTAAAGTTAGGGAAAAATTATTTATTTTACAGTCTAGTCTCTATTTTCTTTCTTCTTTCACTTTAAAGTGAAAATAAAAATACTTAGGATTATGCTTACGGTTTGAAAAGAGAAGGAAATAAAAAGAGAAAGAATAACTATATCTCTTTTCTAACGAACGATTTTTCCTTTGGGCAGATCTGGCAGAACCTGCCGAGGCAGGACGCAAAGACTGAATTAGCGTTAGCTTGTTTTCTGGTAAGCGTGGACAGGAGCTGCAAACTCCTTGAGGAGGTCAGAAAACAACAAGAGTAAGACGCCGCTCTGTCTTCTGGAGGGCAATTCGGAGGCCGCTCTGATTGCTGATCTTCTACGATCTTACAAATACCAAAGTCACAGCACGCAACTAGAGTAAGACAACGGGATACGAATATCTTAAATATTCCGCAAGTCCAATCGATATGTAAATTTGACTGAGACGCAACGTTAAATTGATTTTACATTTCGAAAGCTGGTCTTTCAAATAGGAGAATCGATTAATTATACTTTGACAATTAAGCTTATTAAGGAACTTATATAAGAGTTCGATTCGTCTTGCAGAATAGAGAACAGTCCATCGACCGGCTACGTGGAGCCGCCTGCGTATCGAATAGATAATATATCGCAGTCGGAGGGACTGCGCGGCGCGAAGAAGAATATCGCCGGTTCCGGCGACGCCGCGGAGTGTCGGCGCTGCTCGGGGATCATAGCGGACACGAAGCGGGAGAACCGAATCGATCCCGGTAGCAGCGTTACACTCGTTGGTTGTGCACGTTGCGGCTATACCTTCGTGAAACCCAAGCGAATCAAGGTACGCGATCCTCCACGGATGGATTGACCGAGGAATCCGCCGTTAAAGCGTTGTCCGCATACAGCGAGATATTCCGCGCCGCGAATTACGGATGCGAAAAATCCCGTAGAAAATTCGTACGAACGTTTTTTATATTATCCTCGCGTGCTTTTCTAGACGGTCAGCTGGCGACGGGCGAGGTTTCCATAGCCAATCCGGAGGATAAGACGAAGGACGTGTCGTCGGAGGGCAAATGGAAGGAGGAGATCGGCGACAAGGAGAAGGAGAAGGACTTGGAGCGACTGCGTTATTTGGAGACGAGAGTGGCGGACCTCGAGGAGGCGAATATGTGCAGCATCTGCATGGAGCGCCGTCGTAACGTCGCTTTCCTTTGCGGGCACGGCGCGTGCGAGCACTGCGCCGCCCCGTTGAAGATCTGTCACATGTGCCGCAAGACGATCTCGAAGAAGATCAATTTGTATTAGGAGAGAGAGATCGCCTCGATGATCTCTCATCACGCTTATACCGGAACCGTTGGTTCTCCGCGCGGTGCGCGGTGCGCGCGTATACGGCATGTCTCGGGAGGGAACGTCTCAATATCAGCAGAGAGAAACCTGAGAGCGGTGAGCGGCCACGCCGCCGTTTTGCTTGATACCCACAGATGATATAGTAAATAGATAACTAACTCCTGTACTTTGCTTTAAAATAGTGTTTTAAGCGCCACCTGGGCGAATATACATGAGCGAACTAATATTCAATATGGCCGACTATATATATATATATATATATATATATATATATATATATATATATTATATAGACTAATAGAGTACTAATAAAGTATAATCAATATGCTCATTCTGTATCGGTGCTTTTAATCTTATTAAAAAGATCAAAAGTACCGACACAGAGTGAACATACTAATTATATTATATGAAAACTAATAAAAATTCTGTATACATATAGGAAAAATGGCAAGGGTTAAGTTATAAATCAGATAATAAAAATTATATTTTCAATTATAAAATGTATTTATTTTAATATTAATAATAACATTTATTATTATTAAAATAACAACCGCATTTTTTCAGTAATATATAAAAAATCAATTTTTAAAAATAATACTACAAATATTATAATATGTAACTATATCTTATTATTTAAGAACAAAATTTACACTTTTCTTATACATCTTTTTTTGCTTTTTTTTATAGTGTTCAATAGCTTGCTTAAATATAATGTTGCTAGCGACGTATCGAGTGTCACGACCAGATAAAATTCTGTTCACGGTTTTACAAAATGTATATAGAAATAATTTAATAATAAACTTGTATAACAGCATGTTTTAATTCTTCTTTATGTTCGATGCATTTAACAAAATTTGAGTTTAGCTTTTCGTACACACGCTCACGTAATAAAACAGAAACATTTCTGCGAAAACATAATGAAGAAATATTTTCATTTAAAACAGAATCAGCTTCAATAAATATATCCTTCAAAAAGCACATAGATGGATACGTTAGAGATGGTTTTCTTTAACATATTCTGCATTGATTAATTGTATATATTCTTTATGTGATGTCTCGGTACTTAAAAGACTTTCTTTACATGTAATACAATTTTAAATTTTTTCATTGACAAAACTTTTTTTACAACCCAGCCAGCAACGTAAGATCTATTGCTTTCTTGTAGTGGATACGCTTTATGCGTATTTTCTATATTTTTAATTTGAGATGATCCTGTTAAAAAATCTTCTTCTACCGTTTGTTCTGTAATATCAACCAAAAAATAAGTATGTGTTATATAAAACCATCAAAAAGAACCCCATCAAAAAAAGAACTGTAGTAAATTAATAATTTTTTAAAAATATTCCCAAAAAAATAAGTATGTGTTATATAAAACCATCAAAAAGAACCCCATCAAAAAAAGAACTGTCGTAAATAATAATTTCACAAAAATGTATGAAATCTTTAAATTGCGCCAATTATAGAAAGAGAATAAAAATACAACCCAAGTGGTATATATCTTTGTATTTCCACTCAAGGGTTTTCCTATTCCAACCCAAATGGTAGTAGTTTTAATTCTCTTTAAAAAAATAATGATATCATAAAATTGCGTTAACTAATTCAACCCAAGTGATACGTATTTAAAAAAAAATGTATATTTCAATGGAATCAAGATTTAATCACAAAGAATTAAGAGGTAACAGTACAAATGAAAATATTTAATTGAAATAAAAAAACTTTTTATGTAAAAAAACTTGGCGCTGCTAGACCGAATTGCTCATTGCTCATTAAACCGAAATTAAAGTTAATCTGCATTGGTAGAAACGGATATAAGGCGTGCGTTGTATGTTGTGAGAAAGCGATTAGAATTAAATATAAGTTTAGATTTGTAAGGCATGCGTTGTGAAAGCGATTATGTGGAGTAGATTTAAGATTAAGTTTCTTTAGTATATAAGTTTGATTCCTTATACGGTCTAGCAGCGCCAAGTTTTTTTACATAAAAAGTTTTTTTATTTCAATTAAATATTTTCATTTTGTACTGTTACCTCTTTAATTCTTTGTGATTAAATCTTTGATTCCATTGAAATATACATTTTTTTTTAAATACGTATCACTTGGGTTGAATTAGTTAACGCAATTTTATGATATCATTATTTTTTAAAGAGAATTAAAACTACTACCATTTGGGTTGGAATAGGAAACCCTTGAGTGGAAATACAAAGATATATACCACTTGGGTTGTATTTTTATTCTCTTTCTATAATTGGCGCAATTTAAAGATTTCATACATTTTTGTGAAATTATTAATTTACGACAGTTCTTTTTTTGATGGGGTTCTTTTTGATGGTTTTATATAACACATACTTATTTTTTTGGGAATATTTTTAAAAAATTATTAATTTACTACAGTTCTTTTTTTGATGGGGTTCTTTTGATGGTTTTATATAACACATACTTATTTTTTGGGAATATTTTTAAAAAAGTTTTCAGCATATATTAAGTTTTGTACAAGAGTTCTTGTTTGAAGGCGTTGTTAGGCGCGTATACTTGGCGCATTTTTGTACCTTTTTTTTAAAAGGTAATTTTGTTGTGATCTCACACATTTTGTAGTGTCGAATATCTTATTCTCTTTTACAATATATGAGAAGATGAAAGTCATAGTACTGTCAGTCAAATATTTAAAAATATTGATCTACACGTCCATAAAAATTATATTGATTGCATTTATGCACACGACTCAATATTTTCAAAAATGTGACTTATATCACTGTGGTTTTTAACCCTACATATAATTGTAAACTATTTTATATATATATATATATATATATACAGGGTGGCGCATTTTAATCCATCCAGTCGAATCTCAAAAACCAAGCCCGGAAGAAAAAATGTTTCAGACAAAAGTTGTTTGGTTCGAAGGGGGACATAAGATGGTGCCATTGATGTGACCTTGGATAGTCGTTTGAAGGTTACATGAAGATCATCTCCAATTTTTTAAATGAAACCCCCTATTTTTCATTGCATATTCTTGTAGCTTGCCAAAAACTACAAGAATATGCTTGTAGCTTTCCAAAACACTATAATCAACTCGCATTAATTGGAATTATACCATCAGAATTCTGAAATTAGAATTAAAAGACGCATATGGGCAGTTACATCACACGAGAACATCCATTTATAACTTATACAGAAGCATTTGTCAACGCTTACCGATTACAGAAACTAATGTGTTTTTCGAGTCACAGGAGCGAAAATCAAATAGATTATGGCATATGGGATGGATCAGAATGGATGATAAATTGAATTGGTTAATATCTAAATCAAACGATAAGAAAAACGGAACATCAGACCTATTAACTACAATTGTACCATTTCAAATCCGAAATTAACATCGTCATCCATAATTTCTAAGACCATTTCCAGACACCACAACACTCCTTCCCCAACAGAAATTTCTTATAATGTAAAGATCCCCCCGGATAAATTCGTTTACAAATCCTCACTAGAAAATATACACAATGAATGGTTTGTCAACCTGAGTAAATTGGAGATACCTGATGAGGTGAAACTTCTCCTACAACTTGGCAACCGATTCAATCTGCCAATTAAAAAACATGAAAAAGAAAACACCATCATAGATCTCATTAAATGTATTGAATCATTAGTATACAAATTCAACGAAGAGAATGCTAGCCACATCAGGAATGAATCAATTTCCATCCTCAATAAATTCAGACATGCTGATCCACTCCAGGACATAAACAACAACATGTTAAATAAATGGGTTAATACCACGAAGGGATTTATAAAGAAACAACCTAATATTTTGTTCACAAGAGCCGATAAAGGTAACGTAACGGTTGCTATGGACACAGAGAATTATAAATCGGGAATGAACATAATGCTTAGTGACTCGAACACATATAAAAAAGTTGAGAAAGACCCGACAAAAAAAACTAACAGCGGAATTACGCACCTTATTGAGTAGGTGGAAGGCGAGCGATTTTATAGACATTCCTACGTACAGGAAATTACTTACAACAGACGGGGTAATTCCACGAGCCTATGGCGTGCCGAAGATTCATAAGCCAAATATCCCCCTTAGAATCATTGTGTCATCTATTAATAGTCCACTATATGCACTGGCCGCGTTCTTACATGACATCATAAAAAATAACATCCCGAAACATTTCAGCCATATTGAAAACAGCTTCCAGCTGGTCAAAGAATTGGATGGCATGAGATTAGATCCGGGATACTCGCTAATATCACTAGATGTAGTTTCTCTATTTACCAACGTTCCATCGGATCTGGTTTTACAGAGTTTAAACAAGAGATGGGACTGCATCTCTAATTCGATCGAGATACCTAAGGAGGAATTCATGAAAGCCATTTCTTTTGTAATAAGTTCAACATACTTCTCTTTGACAACACATTATACAAACAAATTTTCGGCACCCCCATGGGCTCACCCCTATCTCCTGTTTTAGCCGACATTGTTATGCAGGATCTCGAGGAGGTTGCTATCGGCCGTGTCCCTATTAACGTACCTTTCTACTATAGATACGTGGACGACATTCTACTCACGATCCCTTCGGAATTAACTGACGAAATACTTTTAATTTTCAACTCGTTCCACACACGACTACAGTTTACGATGGAGATAGGTGGACACGACCGTATCAACTTCCTCGACGTAACGTTAATAAAGAGAGAGGGGAGGATTATATTCGACATATATAGGAAACCAACCAATTCTGGGAGATATCTGAATTTTCACTCGAACCATCCACTAGAACATAAAAAAGGAGTCATCTTGGGATTGTTTGATAGAACGATTTTATTGTCACACCCCAGTTTCCATTCGAAGAATCTGAGGACAATTATCGAAATCTTATTAGACAATTGCTATCCACTGGATTTCATTTTTAACACTATGAACAATCGGATCAAATATTTGACAGAGAAAAACAACTTACTGGAAGGTTCGAGTGAGAATTTAACTCAGACAGATAATAACAAAAAAGAATTTTTCACCATCCCCTATGTAAAAAATGTGTCAGAGAGTTTCCATACAATAGCTAAAAAATGCAATCGCAGAATGGCATATTCAACAACGAAATCGCTCAACACATTTATAAAAACTGGAAAAGATAAAATAAGTCCGCTGTCTCGATGTGATGTCGTATATAAAATTAGTTGCCATGATTGTGAGGCCACATATGTTGGCCAAACAAAAAGACAACTAAGTACTAGAATCAAAGAACACAAATCGGACATAAGAAAGACCACTGGTTCACCATCTGTAATCTCTTGTCATAGAATGAGTAAAACCACGATTTCGATTGGAATAATATAAAAATACTAGACAATGAACCGTCATGGTATAAGAGATCGGTGTCGGAAATGATACATATAAAAAAACAGATGCACGGATTAAATAAACAGAGCGACACGGACTTATTTCCAGACATCTATTCGCCAGTAATGGATACACTCTCCCCGGTTTAACAACGACACACTCCCCTCTCTCAAATTAGCGCGGCTCACGGTTGTTCTGAGTTCTCACTCTGCATACGACCACCACGTAGCACGGACGTTTATAAAATTTTGTACCACATAACAAGAGTCATGCTTCTCGATTGTTTGACTTTGCCTGTCAGGTAAATCATTAACTTTCAAATTGTTATTTATTATATCATTTTACATTATTATCCTAGAGTCTTTCGATTCACAATTCATTTTCGGGGTTGATAGAGTAATTGGACTTAATTAATTTTTACAAATTTAACATTATTTTATTTTCACGACTTTTATGTATTCTTTCATACTAGTGAACCAGTGTGTTGGTTTTAAAATTTAATAATTTTAACGATATAAAAAAAATCCTTCACTCTTCGTCAAAAAAGGATGATATTAAGTTTATTGTCTTGAAATGATATGATAGATTCGGCAAAAGGAGAAGACGTGTAAAAACATAACCGTCTGTCCCGGCATTCTGCGTGATACACCCCACGACGACAAAGGAGGTGGCACACATCGGAATTCAGAACAAAATCCATACTGAAAACAAGATACTAAATTGCGGAGATTGCGCTTCTTGCGGTAATGGCGATTACATGTTAAATTGCGTTTAAATATTTTTAAAAATTTGTAATGAGACACTGAGGATGACCCGAACGTAGGGTCGAAACGTTTGTTTTTAACTTCACACAATAAATGTTTATATACGAAATTTAGCACAAAGATCTGGCAGTTAGGCTGATATGCTCCCAAATCAACATTATTTTGAATATCGACAGCCTTGACATGATTATTACTATAATTAAGTATTTTTTCATTAAGAACTTTTGGAATTATAAGGCTTGAAAGTTCTAATATTTTGACATAAAATACAAAATATCTTGTAAAACATTAAGTTTTCGGTAATGTTACCTTAATACATTTATGTACAGAATAATGAGACGAGTCAATTTGTGTAATAAAAACACATAGTTTCTTTAAGAAAAAATATGTAATTTGCAACATGCATCTGTATACTTTTTCTTAAAAGCAACTATGTGTTTTTATTACACAAATTGATTCGTCTCATTATTCTGTACATAAAAGTATTAAAGCAACATTACCGAAAACTTAATGTTTTACAAGATTTCCTAAAAGCAACTATGTGTTTTTATTACACAAATTGATTCGTCTCATTATTCTGTACATAAAAGTATTAAAGCAACAGTACCGAAAACTTAATGTTTTACAAGATATTTTGTATTTTATGTCAAAATATTAGAACTTTCAAGCCTTAGAATTCCAAAAGTTCTTAATGAAAAAATACTTTATTATAGTGTTTTGGAAAGCTCTCGAGGTAAGCAACAAGAATATGCAATAAAAAATAGGGGTTCCTATTTAAGATTTCAAACTTGCCCCCCCTCACCGCCCAGGGGGAGGGGTGGGGGGGCTCATTTTAACGTCATTGTACGTCCCCCTCGAAATGACGAAATTTTGATTTTAAACATTTTTCGTAGTGTGCTTATTTTTCGAGTTATTTGGCTGCTTAAGTTAAAATGGGTCACCCTATATATATATACACACACACACACACACACACACACACACACACACACACACACACACACACACACATATATATATATATATTCAATATTCATTGTGGCGACACATAAATTATTCATCGCCACAGGCGCATACGCGCCTACGCGCGCCCCTGCGCGCCAGCACGGGCACCCGCAGTACGAGAGACGAGACTGCCGCGCCAACGCGAGCGCGCGACAGGAACGAAGTACGCGACGGCCGCCGCGAGGTGGCTAATTGATACATCGGTAACTCGTATGATCGCTCGCTCTTTCTCTCTCGGTCGCACGCTCGCTGTCGCGCAGCGCCGATAGACGTGAGTGAGTGAGAGGGAGAAAGAGTGAGAGGGAAGAAAATCCGTCCAATGAACGACGTTTCCTATGGCACATTTCTTCACTCCTTACCGCGCGCCCTTACTAGCCACCAAGTACGATGGAGGATAAGGAGAATAAGGATAAGGAGAAAACGGAGACATAGAAATTTCAATATTGGACTTTGCATCGTAATATCTCCGCTTGTAGGACACGTAGGCGAAAAATGAAACCACTTTCGTTACATAAATCGACCCCAAGCTATCCATTGAGACTAGTTAGAAGTCGATCGGATCAGCCGTTAGGCTGATCCGATAATCGAGCAGTCTCTCGAAAGCGGTCTCGGCGTAAAGTATGCACGGCGGCCTCGCCCTCGCGTACGCTACGCGTATAACTTGGCGGGAGGCACGACCGTGCCTCCAGATAACACAAGTAGCATTTTTTACAAACTGTTTTAAAGAAAATAATAAATCGCCATCATTTATGTTTTCGCAATTGAATCCTACAGATCGTTTTCCAGTAAAATTATTAATTAATAATGTTTTATATGACCCGCAAAATTGACTGCACGACGGATTTATATTTCTGCGTCCATGACTACGAATTAAACCAAAAAAATTTTCTAAGGGATCCTGATTGATATTTCTTGTTTTTAAAAATTTTATTCCTTTACTTTCAACAATTTTCCATATTTTTTTAAAACCACGCAAAGTAAATATCCAATTTTTTAATGATGGTATACATTTAACTGGTCGTTTAGTTTTCGGATCGACATATCGCATGTTAGATAATCGTTTAATGGCATGTGACCAAAAATTATGATGCTTACTATTTTTCGTTACTGCTACGCGTAGAGGAGTTTGTGGATGCAAGGTATGTGCGTTAACGGAATCAAAAATTTATTAAAAAGATCCAATGCCGTTGCTGTATCGTATCCTGCCTTGTTTGGAATTTGTAACGGACCAATCTGTGATTCAATAAATCCTCCTAGAAAATGAATAAATTACATACAATTAGATTATATACAGTTTATATTTATTTGTTATTGTTACAATTATTAATTATATGCAAATTAGTAAATTTAAAGAAAGTGATAATGAGATTGATTAAATTACCTTTGATTTTGCTATTATATTCTAAATATGCTGATAATCTTGCACTTAGAATTTGAGCAGCACATTTTACTTTCATTTTTTTATTTTTGATTTAATGACATGTTGGTCTGTTAATTTTGGTACTTGGCGATTTAATGTATTTGTATACATATCCATTTTATATGCCATTTCAATAATGTCCCAGGACGCAAACTGTCGTTCGTTTTCTTTCAATATGGTGGTATCAAGTTCCAAATTTTTAAATAATAAATTATTACGGATTCCTTTTAAAAGATGTGGTGGATCAAAAATGGGTACAATATTTTGCCCAAAAAGTTGAATAATATCTCCTGAAATATGGAATAAAAAATTATTTTATGTATTTTAACTGTTTTTTAAATTATTTTATGTATTTTATACTTACGATATTC
Organism: Temnothorax longispinosus; assembly: GCF_030848805.1. Taxonomy (NCBI): domain Eukaryota; kingdom Metazoa; phylum Arthropoda; class Insecta; order Hymenoptera; family Formicidae; genus Temnothorax; species Temnothorax longispinosus. Next base: position 13,696,860 of record NC_092365.1, on the reverse strand, counting down.
TTGACCTGTTTTTATACATTCGCTTTTTGAATCCTGGAGAAGACTTTTAATACATGTCATGTTCGGTCCTCCTTGATCACATATAGTTGCAATAATTTTCAAGCCAGCTTTAAAAATTCTGACATTTATCATGTCTGTACTGTCAGAACAGACGCTTCCGAATTTTATTCTACCAGTACCGTCGGAATAGACGCTTCTGGAATTTATTCAAAACTAGCCAGCTCACGATAAACGCCTCTGGCAATTATTAGAACTAGCCAGCACACGACTAACGCCTCTGACAATTATTAAAATTAGCCAGCACACGAATGACGCCTCTGATAATTAAACCAGCCAGCACAAACACCTCTGACAATTATTAAAACTAGCCAGCACACGACTAACGCCTCTGACAATTATTAAAACTAGCCAGCACACGAATGACGCCTCTGATAATTAAACCAGCCAGCACAAACACCTCTGACAATTATTAAAACTAGCCAGCACACGAATGACGCCTCTGATAATTAAACCAGCCAGCACACAAACGCCTCTGACAATTATTAAAACTAGCCAGCACACGAATGACGCCTCTGATAATTAAACCAGCCAGCACAAACGCCTCTGACAATTATTAAAACTAGCCAGCACACGAATGACGCCTCTGATAATTAAACCAGCCAGCACAAACACCTCTGACAATTATTAAAACTAGCCAGCACACGAATGACGCCTCTGATAATTAAACCAGCCAGCACAAACGCCTCTGACAATTATTAAAACTAGCCAGCACACGAATGACGCCTCTGATAATTAAATCAGCCAGCACAAACGCCTCTGATAATTATTAAAACTAGCCAGCACACGAATGACGCCTCTGATAATTAAATCAGCCAGCACAAACGCCTCTGACAATTATTAAAACTAGCCATAATATATAAACTAACCTTTTCATCCATCCTTTTTTCAGAGGATTGCATATGTCGAGAGAGATGTCTCGATTTATTTCCCATTTTTGTCAATAAATGACAAAATTCACGCATAACACGGTTTTACACATCACAAATTTGCTGTTTTCACTTTTCCGTCTGTCATTATTTTGCAGTACACGGTGTAGCGTGTATGACGTCGCGTGACAGCGAGAAAAGTAAGCTCGATGCTCGATCACGGATCACGGCTGTCTTTATTTCCAAGCAGATTTTCCAGGTTAGAGACGAGAGTCAGCCGGAGAGTCGAGTGGAGGAGATTAGGTTAGGACAGCCACATAATAGCCGTCTCTTTCTGTCGCACGCAGCTGCGCACCGCTGCGTTCGCCGATCCGGCCGAGCCGCCGCGCCGGCTCGCTCTGGCTCACTCGACGATTTTGATTGTCTCAGGAGATCTTACGACATATATGAAAAATGTATTTCAATAATATTGTTTACGTATCTCCATTACTTATCATTAGATAGATTATCATTCTTTATATAAATTTTCAATGATTCCCAAGAACGAATTCTTGATAACGCAACATACAGTTGTCCATGACTGAATACATCTTTTCGAAGATCTATTGCAATTTTGTCAAAGGTCTGACCTTGCGATTTATTTATAGTCATAGCAAATGCTAATTTCACCGGAAATTGTCTTCTTTTGAAAGTGAATGGATATACATTTTCGCAATATAAAGTGATACGATTAAGAAAGATAATTTCTCCAGTCTTGTTACCTGTCAAAATTTCGCAACGCAATAAGTTATTATCTAAATCTAGAACTAATAATCTGGTACCATTGCATAAACCTTCATTGATACTAAGATTTCTAATAAGTATGACAACAGTGTATTTTCTCAAACGTAATTCATGCGGTGGGAGACACGTTGGGTTTAAAGAGTTAAGATATTCTGTCAAAATTATTTCATGTATATCTTCATTATCTCCAGTCGTTTCAGGAGTATCTACACTTGTATAAACTCTCTCTGTTGTTTCATCCAACAAACTTACTACTTTTTCGTTTATTTCATCAACATCGACATTTCTTGCAGATAATATAACGTGATTAGCCATAGTTTTATATCGCTTATGTGTTATAATGTCTCCATACATATCTTTTATCATATCAGAGTTAACGTTTGCTACACATTTTTCTGGAATATGAATATTATCCGAGTGATCATTTAAAGATCCGTTACCTAAATTTAATAAAAATTGTGCAAATTCTTTTTCTTGAGGTAAAATTCTCATATTTTGTGTCAATGAAAATGTTTTAAATTGTTTCCATAGAGTACTAAATTTTATCGATAAATTTATAATTTCACAACGCGTAGCTCCTTGTTTTATAGGTAATAATTGTCTAAAATCTCCACCAAGAAGAACGATTTTACCACCGAAATATAAATCATTTTGCATTATATCGCGTAATGTTCGATCCATTATTTCTAATACATAACGTGGTGCCATAGGAGCTTCATCTACAACAAAAACATCCACAAGTTTTAAATTTTCAGCTTCTTTAGACTGAACTTTAATGTTCGATGTAGAATCGGCAAAAAGAGGTACAGGTAATCCAAAAACTTTGTGTATTGTTCTCCCATTTGGAAATAATGTCGCTGCAATTCCGGTAAATGCCATTGTACTTACTATGTTTCCTTTACTTTTAAGTAAATAATACAAAGTTGTATAAATAAAAGTTTTACCAGAACCACCTGGACCGTCGATATAGAAACATCTATTATTACTATTGTTACTTGTTGTTACTTCTAATATAGTATCAACAATTTGTTTTTGTTCTACGTTTAATTGTTTATATTGTTGCATACTGTAGGCTATTCGATAACGGTGACTGTATTCGTGGCGAGGTGGACAGGAAAAACACACGTATTTCTATAACTCTCTATATGATATATTTGCTCTCTGTACACAAACACGTCTGAACGCTAAGACACCGTGAGCTCTTGTGAGCTCTCACAACGACCGCACGTAAGCGTGGCGCCCCGAGGCTCGCGCCACTCGGGAGCTGCCCTCTAGAAGGGCGGGAGCACGTCGCTCGTTCAAAGCCCGGCTTCTCATACTCCCTCCCTTTGTGCGAGCGATCCGTGGTCGTCTAATTTTCTTCTTTATCTGTAACATATCAAAAATCAGTTATCGAGTAAAATAGATCTCTAATTCTGTTCAAACTCTATATTCATTATATTGTCTCTTAGATATGCAAATGCTTCTAAAGGTAAAGGTTTTGTCATAATGTCTGCCAAGTTCTCTTTGGTCTCAATCCATTCGACTTTCACCTTCCCTTGATCAACACACTGTTTGATAAAGTCTCCATGAGTGTCAGCCATATGTTTTCTGTTTCCAGTTTCTTCTCTTTCTTCTAAGTTTTTCTTTATTTCTTCTAAGTTATCATCAAACATTTTAAGTTTGTGACTTCCATCCTTCTTAGTGCAGTTTCCTGCTGCTCTGTTATCACACCAGATTGTTGCAGGCAAGAATGTTTTTCCAACAACATATCTGAGCGACTTGTCTAATGAGATTACTTCTTGACAGGCCTCACTCATTGCTAGATACTCTGCTTGACAGGTAGAGAGTGTGACATATGTCTGTTTATGACTTCTCCATGCTATCACATCTCCAAATATTTTGATTATATATCCTCCAGTGGATGTAGAATCAATGCAATCTCTGAAACTAGCGTCTGTCAGCGACTCTAATTCATCTGTTTTACCTTTAAACATTAATCCTCTATTTGCAGTTCCTCTAAGATATCTGAAGACTCTTTTTACATCTTGCCAGTCTTCTTCCGTGGGCTCTAATTGTCTTCTTGCTAAATAGTTTACTGCAAAGGCTATATCAGGTCGTGTAGCATTCGCCAGATACATTAAGCTTCCTATAGCTTCTCTATAAGGTACTCTTTTAGTTTCTTCTCTAATACTCTTTTCTTCTAATTTTCTGTTTTTATTGCTCACTTTTCTGGTGACCATAGGAGTGTTCTGAGGCTTGCATTCATTCATATGAAACTTTTCTAATATGCTCTCAGTATATCGCGTCTGATGAATATACATACAACTTTCTTCTTTGTTTCGCTCTATTGTTATTCCCAGAAAGTTCTTTGGTTCTCCAAGGTCCTTCGTCTCAAATGTTTCACTCAACTTCTTTTTGATTTCTTCTAATTTCTTCTGATCATTACTTGCAACCAACATATCATCTACATAAAGTAATACGATCACTATTTTGCCTTCTTTCCTCCACGTGAACAGGCATGGCTCATGTAGGTCGTTCTCTAATCCAAGTTTCTTAGCCTCTTCTGAAAATCTCTTATTCCATCTTTTCGGACTTATCTTCAATCCGTATAAAGCTCTATTCAATCTACACACCTTAGTCTTCTTGGTGTTTTCATCCAGTTCTACTCCCTCTGGAATTTCCATATATATTTCATCTTTTTCTTCTAGAACTCCATTTAAAAACGCAGTCTTAACATCTAGCTGACTAGCGTATAAATTATATTTATTTATTATTGCTAATATAGATCTAACCAGTGACAATCTTGAAACCGGTGCATATGTCTCTTTTAGATCATACACATTTTTGTCTTTACATCCTCTTATCACCAGTCTCGCTTTATATCTGGTTGATCCATCTGCTTCTAATTTCCTCTTAAATACCCATCTTGAATCTATTATATTAGGTCGTCTTCCATCTAATTTCTCTAATGGTCTATCGACAAGTTCCCACACTTGATTAGCATACATAGATTCAAGTTCCTCTTTGACTGCAATTTTCCAATTCTCTCTTTCGTTACTTGATATAGCTTCTTTATAAGTAACAGGCTCTCTATTCAACGATGCCATAAGGCATTGATGTACTTCATCTTCATTCTCTATATTCCGTTGAATATTTTTCACATTAATATAATTAGCAAAGCTAACATCTTCTATTTTTCTCCGCACATCAGTGTCTCCATTATCTTCTAGTTTTCTTTTAGTTTTACTTCTAGTCATTGGAGCTTCACTTTCCTTTCGTGCGTCCTTCTGCTTCTGTTCGTCTAGTTGTGTTGTTTGTTTTCTCGGTCTACCTCTTTTCCTTTTCTCAGGAATCTCTAGTTTTTGTTCTCCCTTTTCCTCATCCTCTACAAATTCTTTCATCCAATTTTTATCTAAGTCTTTTTCTTCTTCTATTTGACTGTTTTGATATACATTTTTATATGTTATCTTTTCATTAAATCTAATGTGTCGGGACTCTATAAATTTTCTTGTGCTTGGATGCCAGAGTATATATCCAGTGTCAGTATATCCTACCAACACACCTCTAATAGCTCTCTTGTCAAATTTCGACGTAGGCTTTGGTACTCTTGCATATCCAATGCATCCAAATCTCTTTATTTGCTCGAAATGACAGCTTGTTTCTGATGAGAACTTCTTCAAAGGGATCTCATACTCTATAGTCTTATGTGGAGATCTGTTGTACGCATGCACAGCAGCGTCAACTGCCAACTCCCACATACTCTTTGGTAATCCCGAGTCGAACATATATGTTCTTATTTTCTCTTGCATCGTTCTGTTGAACCTTTCTGCAACTCCATTATGTTCCGGAGTGTACGGTGGTGCATATATGGCTTCTATATTTTCTCTTTTTAACACTTCTTTAAAAGCACCTCCCGTAAATTCCTTGCCTTGATCTGACTTCACATAGCATAGCTTTTTTCTTTTTCCTAGTAGATTTCTGGCGGATATTAGGTATTTCTCTAGAGCTTCTCCCGATTCATCTTTCGTCTTCAAGGAGTAAGCTTTCGCTAATCTAGAATAATCGTCTATAAAGGTTATTATAAACCTCTTTCGTCCTGGATAAGATATAGGTTTTATTGGACCCATGATATCCGTATGTATCACTTGTAGTGGTCTCTGTGCTCTATTTCTGTTTTCTTTAAACGGCAATTTTGCCATCTTTGCCATTATACAGACTTCACACTCTAATATGGAGTTATCAAACTTAACTGTCTCTAATCTCTTTTCTACTTTTTGTAGCTGTCTTAAATAGTTTAACGACGCATGACCTAATCTAACATGCCATAACATCGCCTCATTTATTTTCTCTAATTTCTTTACTTTTCAATTACTGAGCTTTCACACATTTCTTCTATATTCTCTAATGTTTGTATATCTTCTAACTTAATGACTTGATCGAGTTCAGCATTATTGTATTCTATATTTTCGTTCACATTTGTGAGCTCTCCTTCATTCTCCCTCCCAATCGCAGAGCCACATTGTCTCTTTCGTCTAATTCTCCCTCCGAAATTGATAATTCATTGGTCTGAATGTTTGCTTGCGATTGTTCAGGAGACTCACAATGTGGAACAATTTCTGCTCTACATCTATACACAGCACATTCTACATTTTCATTGTCCTCTATATTATTGTTTTTAACCTCAAATTGCATAATCCAATTGGTTTCTCATAAATTCCTTCAAAAACAATTTTATTTGTTAGTTTATTGTGAACTTTAAACACTTTATCATCTAAATAAATACTGAACCCTGCATCAGCCAGCTTTCTTAAAGATAGTAAATTTTCGGATACTTCCTTCGTTGCAATTACATTTGTTAATTTAATTACTTTCTTTTCTTTCTCATTTGTTAACAACAAAAGATCTCCTTTACCATCTATTGAAATGTCTGCAAGCTCATTCTTATTCGGCATTTAATAACTCTATTATTACATTTTTCAAAGTTTGACAAAATTATATTCTTATTCACAATGTGATCTGTTGCACCCGAATCTACAATAAAATTGACTAATTCTTTTGAACTATCTCTATCTTCTATTACTTTAGCCATGCATAATTTACCTTCTTTTGGTTTTCCTGCAATTGCTGTTTGCGATGGTATAGTTTTCTTGGCTGGTTGTATTTTGGTTACTTTCCCTTTATTATCTACTCTTTTTGTTCCTCTTTGCGCAAATCTACCCTTTTTCTTTATATTTTTATTAACGGTTTTATTTGTATACCTTTTCCTCTAAATCTGTTCGTCTGGGCTCCGGCATTAGGACAGCTATCACCCTTGTGTCCTCTAATCTCCTGGCAGTAGTAACAAAACCAGGCCTCTGATCCCGCTAGTGGGCAGTCCTTCGCCATGTGACCCAATTTGTTGCATCGGTAGCACTTTACTTCTTGTGCTCTTCTGCGGTAGCCCTCTGCACTCTAACCTCTGATTTCTCTAACTTCTCTCTAACTTCACTCTTAGTCTCTGCCTCTAACTGCATCATGAAAGATTTTATTTCATCTACATTCATTTCTTTAAGATTAGTTTGTCTTCTAATTAAATCTACATTCCTCAGTTCCGGCACATTAATTGACACAGCTTGATACAATGCAGATCTCATTTCTTGTTCTGTGAGAGGTACCGCATCTTCGCATGATTCATATTCTCTAATTATTGAATCAAAGCGTTCGCAAAAATCACTTACTTTTTCGTCTTTTCTCATTTTAATTTGATAGAGTTTAGTTCGTACCGATGTATGAGTAACGTTTTACTTCACTCTTTTTATAACTTCTTAATTTCTTCAAAATTTCTTTTGGATCTTTTCATGTAAAATCCTTTTATGATAATTTTCATCTAAATGATTGATTATTATATCTCTAACTAGACTTTTTCTCTTAGCAACTTTTAATTCGGAAAGATTTTCTGGACTATCAATGTTTGAATCTATTACATCTAATAACTCGTTATTCATTAATTCGGATTTTAAATAATCCATCCAAAGATCAAAGTTAGATTTTTGCGTCAGCTTATATTCTCTTCTAATATGCAACCTTTGACTGTTTAATTCTACTCTAAAGCACTCTTAATTGTCTCTTAAACTTCTATTTTTCTCGACTGAACAGACTGTTTCATCTAACTTTTTCTTTTTAGGCTCTACTTCTGATTCTTTAACCGTTTGTATACCGTTTTCTACTTTACTTTGTGTATTCTGTTTATTTACCTCTAAACGTCTAATCTTTAGTTTCTCTTTCTCTAAATTTACGTGGGCGACTTCTACCATGTTTTCCATCATGGAGGTTGCTTGAGTCATAACCTTATCCAACATCTTCATTACCGATTCCATTTTCTCAACCGTCTTTTCTTGTTTCTCGTAAAGCATCTTTGTCCCTATGGGTAGTACAGGACGATTTTCAGCCCATTCTCTATTTACATCTATGTTTTCTATTATTTTTGGTTTGCCACGTTTCGGGATTGCACCCTTTGCTTCAGTCTCCTTCTTGTTCTCTTTTTCTTCTAAACAAAATTTTTAAATTACTCTATCTCTGAATACACAAGTATATTATCCTTCTTGATTGTTTTATTTAAAAAAAATACTCTCTTACCTTCATCTTTACTCATCTTTTTATCACTAGCTCTCTCTCTCTCTACCACTGTGACCACGCTGCTGTCACTATCGTAGTCAACCAGTGAATCCTGGTTTTCTTCCTCATCCATCGGAAGATTTTTCGTCTTATCTTCTTCCATCTAAATCGGGATTTAAATATCAATTGAACATTAGCATTCCTCTTTTGACAAGATAAACCAACATTCATATTGACCGATAATAATTTACAATTTCTATCACTAGATCTCTTTCAGCGATAAAAATTTATGCTTATGAGGCTATATAGAACGCACTGCAATTCACAATAACCCCAAAGCGAGAAAACCACGCGCCTCTGCAGGGCTATCCGCACGCGCACACCACTGTCCGTTGCGATCTCCAGCACTGCTGAAAAGATCTATGGGAGCTCGGGTTGATCACGCACGCGCACGGGGCCCATACAAATTTACGCGGCCTCCCTGTACAGTAATCAAGCTACACCGCACAGCTAGTCATGCTCAATTACCGACCCGATACATGTCGATTTTGAAAATTATTCCATACACATGCCTGTATAATATATATATATATATATGTGTTATGGCGTCGCATCGATGCTATGTTTTTCAAATCGATCATGCGTCAGCGCGTGCCCGGCAACGCGTCCCTCGCGCCAAAATAATGACTCACTTTTCACGATCGGACTTTCGCGCGCCAAAAAAATGACTCTCGCCGTTCACGATCGGACTTGCACAGGCACATCGCTTTTCCCGCCAGCTTGTTACCAAGCGGCATATATCTATCTCTTTCTATCTCACACATCTTATCTCTTATATCTTTCTACTCACACATCTATCTCTTTATATCTCACACATCTATCTCTTTATACATCTATCTCTAATTCTCTTATTGTCACTGTTGCCTCTATTTCTATCTCTCAAGACAAAAACATCTATCTCCTTCTAACAGCATTTATCGAACGAACGTTCTTATTTGCTGAGAATTCTCTCGTTTTGCTCGTCAGCAACGAGGAATATTATTTACTTACCCTCTAATCTTCTAGATTCTTCTAAAATGCTTTTGTCTTCCCGATGCCCTTCGCCGGCGTCTCACACACTTCGCGTTACACGTTTAGATGTTTTCGTGCTTCGTTTTTACGCAGGGGAATCGTGCCCTGGGCCATAACCTGTAGGCTATTCGATAACGGTGACTGCGATTCGTGGCGAGGTGGACAGGAAAAACACACGTATTTCTTACTCTCTATATGATATATTTGCTCTCTGTACACAAACACGTCATGAACGCTAAGACACCGTGAGCAGAGAGAAACCTGAGAGAGGCCATCCCGGCATTTTTCGTCAATTTTTCTGTGTCACATTTCCGACGCGCCGCCTGAGAAAGTGCGTATCAACTACGTCGTTTCGCTCGGTAACCGCACATGGTTTGCGTCCGTGCTAATGGTTCGTGTCCGAACTAGCCAGTTAGAGGGGATATGCTGCGGCCGCGGCGCACAGTAGAGCCGTTTGCGCGAATCGCGGAAAAAATTATGTTACTTGTAAAATATGCAATGAATGATCATAGAACCTTTCAATGTTGACTTATAAAAATTGCCAAAAGTGTATATTTATTAAAACAAGTATTTGATTGAAATTAAATAAAAATTCAATTTACATTTAATTACGTATAAGAGCAAAGTAATTCGTGCGTCGATCATCGCTTAAGTCTAAATTTTTTGATGTGGTTACTTCTTAAACTAGTTATTAACGGATCGGATGACACGAGCATCATATGCATAACATCTTCATTTGTAAACAGACGGCTACATTTTCTACTATGATTAAGTCGATATCGTTTATAGTCCTTAATTATTTCTTGCCTCTTGAGCTTCTTCCGATAATGTCCCAAACAGGTAACGCTGCATTTTCCGAGGCATTTTCTATAATTTCCTTACCGTGAAGAAGAATTTTATGAACGGTAATTGGCATAAAGTACCAAGAATATTTTTCAATAAATATTTCCGCTGCCAAATTGTACGCATATAAGAACCGAATTTTTTCTGAATTTATTTCTTCACCACATTAATCGTTTGTAATATTGTGGAAAATCTTCTGATCAATTTCTCGTCAACTCCAGTTATTTCTGCTGTGATTTTTGGATCAGCAAAAAATCGTCGAGAAGTATTTCCGTCATTAGATGATCCGGAACCTTGTTTAACGATGTCTACCCTCAGTCCAAGTTATTATAAAAAGCGTCTTGTATTCTTTTTTTTGTTTCTTCTTTTTAACGCGTGTTTCTGGCGTTGTTGACCACTTTGTCTTGAAAGACAAATTGTAGGCAATAATGGTAATATACATTTCATGAATTTGATTCGTGCGTGCAAGGGTGACATTATTCCTAATTTGAGTGCTTCTTTTCTTTGTTAGACCTTTTATTAATTTCTGTTAAGTTGTTCATTTGAGATGGTTTGGAACCGCAAATGAACCACGAAGATGATGAAGGCGTGTGGGTTACAGCTTGAGCTACCTTACCGTTTATCATCGTAAATATCATTTGATGATTTATTTTGAATGTGGTTCCGAACTTTTCTATTTCTGTTTCTCGTATGAGCAATTTCGTCATCCATACGTTGCTTTTCACTTTTTATTTTTCAGCAGTTTCTTTTGTGTATTCAAATTGTATGCTTTGCAATATATATATATATATCTTCGTGGTTCATTTTGCGGTTCCAAACCATCTCAAATGAACAACTTAACAGAAATTAATAAAGTCTCTAACAAAGAAAAGAAGCACTCAAATTAGGAATAATGTCACCCTTGCACGCACGAATCAAATTCATGAAATGTATATTACATATTGCCTACAATTTGTCTTTCAAGACAAAGTGGTCAACAACGCCAGAAACACGCGTTAAAAAAGAGAAACAAAAAAAAGAATACAAGACGCTTTTTATAATAAACTTGGACTGAGGGTAGACATCGTTAAACAAGGTTCCGGATCATCTAATGACGGAAATACTTCTCGACGATTTTTTGCTGATCCAAAAATCACAGCAGAAATAACTGGAGTTGACGAGAAATTGATCAGAAGATTTTCCACAATATTACAAACGATTAATTGTGGTGAAGAAATAAATTCAGAAAAATTCGGTTCTTATATGCGTACAATTTGGCAGCGGAAATATTTATTGAAAAATATTCTTGGTACTTTATGCCAATTACCGTTCATAAAATTCTTCTTCACGGTAAGGAAATTATAGAAAATGCCTCGGAAAATGCAGCGTTACCTGTTGGGACATTATCGAAGAAGCTCAGAGGCAGAATAATTAAGGACTATAAACGATATCGACTTAATCATAGTAGAAAATGTAGCCGTCTGTTTACAAATGAAGATGTTATGCATATGATGCTCGTGTCATCCGATCCGTTAATAACTAGTTTAAGAAGTAAACCACATCAAAAAAATTTAGACTTAAGCGATGATCGACGCACGAATTACTTTGCTCTTATACGTAAATTAAATGTAAATTGAATTTTTATTTAATTTCAATCAAATACTTGTTTTAATAAATATACACTTTTGCAATTTTTATAAGTCAACATTGAAAGGTTCTATGATCATTCATTGCATATTTTACAAGTAACATAATTTTTTCCGCGATTCGCGCAAACGGCTCTACTGTGCGCCGCGGCCGCAGCATATCCCCTCTAACTGGCTAGTTCGGACACGAACCATTAGCACGGACGCAAACCATGTGCGGTTACCGAGCGAAACGACGTAGTTGATACGCACTTTCTCAGGCGGCGCGTCGAAAATGTGACACAGAAAAATTGACGAAAAATGCCGGGATGGCCTCTCTCAGGTTTCTCTCTGCCGTGAGCTCTTGTGAGCTCTCACACGACCGCACGTAAGCGTGGCGCCCCGAGGCTCGCGCCACTCGGGAGCTGCCCTCTAGAAGGGCGGGAGCACGTCGCTCGTTCAAAGCCCGGCTTCTCATACATACCTATTGACATATCCTCAATCTGTGCTTCTTCATTTATTTCTTGTTCCTCTGTTATTTGTTCCATATCAGAAAAATTAATAATGTTAGATCCTTCCATTTGAAGTAAATTAATAATGTAATTATAGGCTTTCTTTATTCCCATTATAAGTCCAAATCGTCTTATATAATCTTCGGACATATCTTTTTTAAACTCGTCCCATAACTTTTTCGGATAAACAGGTTGACAATGAATTAAAATTCGCACGAATAAATTACGAAGTCGTCTTGGCATCATCCAAATTTTCGCTTCGTTCATCGCACGATACCATTCTTCATCATCTTCTATGAGTCCTAATGCTAAACATGCAGCGGTAAAAGTTTGATGTATTTCATTATCAACTGTTTTTAATTCTTGAAAGCTCGTAGCTCCTCTAACATGTAATAAAAGTATACGTAAATGAAACAATTCTATCTGAGACGGACTGACAGAATACATACGACCAATGCAATTAAAATATCTTTGACGTTTCTCCCAACGACTAATAGTTCTGCCATTAACTGTAACTTTTTTAAATACATAATGAGATGGAATATCACTATATAGATATTGTCTTGCTTCCTCATCTCGAGCATTTAACTGAAAATAATCTAATAACATTGTTACTTGTTCTATTGCAGATCTTATTGTATCGTTCCCAGCAAACGAAAAAAGATTGAAAAGAATTAAAACGGGATTGCCAGGAATTCAATTAAGGACTTTCCGAATTCCATTCTGTCCAAAAAAGGGATTGAAATAGTTTCAATATCATGGAATTCCTTATTTTGGAAAGAATTTGTCTTTTTGAATCCCATCCAATTCCGACACAAAAATATTATACCACTGAATGCCAGGTTAGGGATTGGAAAGTTTCGTGATGAATTCCATTGAATACCATTGATTCCGTTAACGAAATGAATACCACTGAATGCCAGGTTAGGGATTGGAAAGTTTCGTGATAAATTCCATTGAATACCATTGATTCCATTAACGAAATGAATACCATTGAATGCCAAACTAGGAATTAAAAATTTCCGTATTGAATTCCATTGAATTCCGTCTATTCTGACAATAAAATGAATACCATTGAATGCCAGGATAGGGATTAAAAAGTGTCCGTGTTGAACTCTGTGGCGGTACGCGCCACCAATAGTACACGCCCGCGCGGTATCTGCATTACCGGCAGTTCGCGTCGACGCTGCTAGGCGTCGCATCGCCGGGGCATCTTCTCGAGTTCAAAGTTTCGTCGTCTCGACCGCTATGTAAAGGGACCCCCTACGGTGCCTGACAGATCTTACAAATCTCATTTTCGGGCTAATTGCCCGTCGGCAGTAGTGCGTGTAATGCCCTTAGGCATACACAAAAGCTCACCGACGAACAACGGCGCTTGGTCGCCCAACGGAGGCGCGAGACGTTTTCTAAACCATCTAATGCCATGCAATTTCATAACCTTTACGGATTCCATAGGATTGGATGGAATTGAAATTTTTCTTTTTTGGATTCCATGGGATTGGACCATCTCATTTCGAATCCCATCTAATTTCATCTAATTCCGCCAAAAAAGGGATTCAAAGTATTAAAAATTTCAATATCTTTTAATCCTTTTGCGTTTGCTGGGTTATTAATACTGTCATCAATTATTATACTATGTTCGTTTGGTAAATGAACTGGTAAACGAAATATAGCGTGACTCTTTTCTTGCAAAGGTTTACTTAAAATGCGCCAACATGCTTCCACGGGCCCGACATAACGAGCTTCGATAAAATCTTGAATTTCGTCATGAATTATTGTTTTATCTATATTCTCTCCAATGATTACGGATGCAGCGTCATGACCTTTATAAATATATTTATACAAATATTTTACAGATCGTATACTTGTAACTATTTCAACATTAATGTGGCTGTTAAATAAAGTAAAAGTGTTGGATTGTATGGTACACATATCGGTTATCAACAACGTATCTTCCAGGTCTTTCATATAGCAATCCATTATTTCTTCGACGATATTGCGGATAACCATCTTCATCCATAGTCGTCTCAGGTCGAAATGGTTTTGGAAAATGTTTCGAACATTTATCATTTATTAGACACCAATCTCCACATGGCCCATGAATCATATGTTTCATAACAACATTGTGTAAACTTTCATTTTCATTAGGATCAGGAATTTCCGCAGAGATAAATCTATCAACTGTTTCAGGATTTAATATTTTACAGTTTCGTTTTAATGTAATCAACAAATGTATGTGTGGTAATCCACGTTTTTGAAATTCTATTACGTAAACATATGCTAAAACTTCACCAAAAAATTTTTGTCTAACGATAACGTCAATCAAATAATCTTTCTTTATATTAAATACACGAGCACATATATCTGGCCTATCTGCAGGTTGTTGACCCGGAAGTAAATTCTCTCTAATTTCGCGCCAATTTGGATTACAAGTCATAGTAATAAAAATATCTGGTTTTCCATACTTTCGAACAATAGCCATCGCATCTTGATAATGTTGCAACATATTACGCGGTGAACCTACAAATGTTGATGGAAGTATAACCATTTTTCCAATGTGAGCGTCGCTATTATTGGCAGCGTTTGCTAAATAATCAATCAATCCTTGATAAGTCTCAACTCGCAATTGTTTTTGATTTTGTTTACAATAGTTAATTCGATCTTTTTCAATTTTTACATAACTATCTACAAGCCATTGCTGAAATAATCGTCTTCCCATAACAAATATATTAAAATTATCACGTATAGCTATTCGATATTTTACGTATGCAGCTCTACTTATTCGTTTATTACTATCTTTGCGTTGTAAATTACCATGCCAACCTTGATTACCATATGGATAAAACAATGGATAAATCCATGGTTCTACATTTGGATCCATTGTACTAACTTGTTGTAAAGTTTTATTATTTATGTTATAAATTGTGACATAAGTTTCCGGAATTTCACCATCTGCTGTAGTAGAAAAAACAGCTGCAACTTCATTTACCTTTTGCACATTGTATCGGCCACGATCAATTCCCCTTTTTGTTAGAAATCCCAATTGTATTCACGTATATTATCAGACGTTTGCTGTTGTACTTGAATTTCTTCGTGCATCATTCGATAAGATGTGCAAATATATTATTCGTACGCATTATGTTATCTATTAAAAGCAAAATTTCTTCATCAAGATTTGAATTTCGATGTAACCGACACTCTGTTGCTTCATTGTTATCTACAATAAATAGTTGACCATAGCTTGGCATTTCACTTGGTGCAGGATATAACGCAGTATTAATTTGATAATAAACTTGTCCTTGAATTTTAAAACAATAAGGTCCACGTCTTTGCGCACTAAAATTTGATATATTTGCATTAAACGATGCGAATGAAAATGTATTATTATAACCACGAATACGATTGTAAAAATGGTTTGATTTTGGATGATTTCCTGTAAACAGTTTGTAAAGTTCACATGGAGGTTGTGGTAAAGGATCTAACTTAACAGAACCATGACTACAACAATCGTTAAACGAATTGCCTTTATTAGCTACTTTTTCAGAATTAAAATGTTTTGCACCACAATGTTCACAACATACATTCATTTCTCCTATATAATGTTCTGCAACATTTTCTAATTGAATAATTTGAGACATATTAATATCCATGTATCCTTTTTTAAAACTTCGATTTTTTTCATACCACCTTATCTTCTGTTTTTATTAACATACCTTGATTTCGATCTTATTACGTTATCATCTATTATAATATCCTGTGATGGTACTTCATTTAAATAATTAAATCGTCAAATCTGTTATCATTCAAATTTATCAATCTATTTGACGTGCTAGGTATGGAAGAAATAATATTGCTATTTAAAGTTTCCAAAGTTGAGTTATGAATGTTTTGAATTATTTCAATATCGTTGTTAACATTAACTAATTTTATACCATTATTTATTTCATTAACTTCATTACTATTTTTTATTATAGACTAGACACTACAGACGCGCGCTACGCGCGCGCTATTTATCTTTAACATTTCACTATTAACCCTATTATACACAACTGTCAAAATATACAATGACAGCTGCAAATGAAGTAAGCGCAGCAAGAGAACCAATCGGCATCGCGGAAAAGCGGCAACAATAAACTTCACATCTCCTTTTTAGAAGAGG